>NC_084659.1:4544910-4569716 GCF_019802595.1 Syngnathoides biaculeatus | reverse complement strand
GACATGATGGCACAGTTTCCTCAACTTGGCTATAAAATCAAATAGGATGCTTTTCTTGCCAATTTTATGCATGTTTTCTATAGAACTCTCCACCACACAACATTACAGGCCTTTGGAACCAACAGAAAAGCTTTAGTTTTGGAAATATTCATGTTTGTAACTTTTTTTACAGCCAAAAACAGCGTTTCAGAGCATGATGGCACAGTTTCCTTCCTCAACTTGGCTATAAAATCAAATAGGATGCTTTTCTTGCCAATTTTATGCATGTTTTCTATAGAACTCTCCACCACACAACATTACAGGCCTTTGGAACCAACGGAAAAACTTTAGTTTTGGAAATATTCACGTTTGTAACTTTTTCAATGCAAAAAACAGCGTTTCAGAGCATGATGGCACAGTTTCCTCAACTTGGCTATAAAATCAAATAGAATGCTTTTCTTGACAATTTTATGCATGTTTTCTATAGAACTCTCCACCACACAACATTACAGGCCTTTGGAACCAACGGAAAAGCTTTAGTTTTGGAAATATTCATGTTTGTAACTTTTTTACAGCCAAAAACAGGGTTTCAAGAGCAATGATGGCACAGTTTCCTCAACTTGCTCTGAAATCAAATAGGATGCTTTTCTTGCCAATTTAATATGCATGTTTTCTATAGAACTCTCCACCACACAACATTACAGGCCTTTGGAACCAACAGAAAAGCTTTAGTTTTGGAAATATTCACTTTGTAACTTTTTCAATGCCAAAAACAGCGTTACAGAGAGCATGATGGCACACTTTCCTCAACTTGGCTATAAAATCAAATAGGATGCTTTTCTTGCCAATTTTATGCATGTTTTCTATAGAACTCTCCACCACAACAACATTACAGGCTTTGGAACCAACAGAAAAGCTTTAGTTTTGGAAATATTCACGTTTGTAACTTTTTTACAGCCAAAAACAGCGTTTCAGAGCATGAATGGCACAGTTTCCTCAACTTGGCTTTAAATCCAACAGGATGCTTTTCTTGCCAATTTTATGCATGTTTTCTATAGAACTCTCCACCACACAACATTACAGGCCTTTGGAACCAACGGAAAAGCTTTAGTTTTGGAAATATTCACGTTTGTAACTTTTTTACAGCCAAAAACAGCGTTTCAGAGCATGATGGCACAGTTTCCTCAACTTGGCTATAAAATCAAATAGGAAGCTTTTCTTGCCAATTTTATGCATGTTTTCTATAGAACTCTCCACCACACAACATTCCAGGCCTTTGGAACCAACGGAAAAGCTTTAGTTTTGGAAATATTCACGTTTGTAACTTTTTTACTGCCAAAACAGCGTTTCAGAGCATGATGGCACAGTTTCCTCAACTTGGCTATAAAATCAAATATGATGCTTTTCTTGACAATTTTATGCATGTTTTCTATAGAACTCTCCACCACACAACATTACAGGCCTTTGGAACCAACAGAAAAGCTTTAGTTTCGGAAATATTCATGTTTGTAACTTTTTTACAGCCAAAAACAGCGTTTCAGAGCATGGTGGCACAGTTTCCTCAACTTGGCTCTGAAATCAAATAGGATGCTTTTCTTGCCAATTTAATGCATGTTTTCTATAGAACTCTCCACCACACAACATTACAGGCCTTTGGAACCAACAGAAAAGCTTTAGTTTTGGAAATATTCACGTTTGTAACTTTTTCAATGCCAAAAACAGCGTTACAGAGCATGATGGCACACTTTCCTCAACTTGGCTATAAAATCAAATAGGATGCTTTTCTTGCCAATTTTATGCATGTTTTCTATAGAACTCTCCACCACACAACATTACAGGCCTTTGGAACCAACAGAAAAGCTTTAGTTTTGGAAATATTCACGTTTGTAACTTTTTTACAGCCAAAAACAGCGTTTCAGAGCATGATGGCACAGTTTCCTCAACTTGGCTATAAAATCCAACAGGATGCTTTTCTTGCCAATTTTATGCATGTTTTCTATAGAACTCTCCACCACACAACATTACAGGCCTTTGGAACCAACGGAAAAGCTTTAGTTTTGGAAATATTCACGTTTGTAACTTTTTTACTGCCAAAAACAGCGTTTCAGAGCATGATGGCACAGTTTCCTCAACTTTATCCATAAAATCAAATAGGATGCTTTTCTTGCCAATTTTATGCATGTTTTCTATAGAACTCTCCACCACACAACATTACAGGCCTTTGGAACCAACGGAAAAGCTTTAGTTTTGGAAATATTCATGTTTGTAACTTTTTCAATGCCAAAAACAGCGTTTCAGAGCATGATGGCAGTTTCCTCAACTTGGCTATAAAATCAAATAGAATGCTTTTCTTGACAATTTTTTGCATGTTTTCTATAGAACTCTCCACCACACAACATTACAGGCCTTTGGAACCAACGAAAAGCTTTAGTTTTGGAAATAATCACGTTTGTAACTTTTTTTACTGCCAAAAACAGCGTTTCAGAGCATGATGGCACAGCTTCCTCAACTTGGCTATAAAATCAAATAGGATGCTTTTCTTGCCAATTATATGCATGTTTTCTATAGAACTCTCCACCACACAACATTACAGGCCTTTGGAACCAACAGAAAAGCTTTAGTTTTGGAAATATTCATGTTTGTAACTTTTTTACAGCCAAAAACAGCGTTTCAGAGCATGGTGGCACAGTTTCCTTACCTTGGCTCTGAAATCAAATAGAATGCTTTTCTTGCCAATTATATGCATGTTTTCTATAGAACTCTCCACCACACAACAGTACAGGCCTTTGGAACCAACGGAAAAGCTTTAGTTTTGGAAATATTCACGTTTGTAACTTTTTCACTGCTAAAAACAGCGTTTCAGAGCATGATGGCACAGCTTCCTCAACTTGGCTATAAAATCAAATAGGATGCTTTTCTTGCCTATTTTATGCATGTTTTCTATAAACTCTCCTCCACACAACATTACAGGCCTTTGGAACCAACAGAAAAGCTTTAGTTTTGGAAATATTCACGTTTGTAACTTTTTTACAGCCAAAAACAGCGTTTCAGAGCATGATGGCACAGTTTCCTCAACTTGGCTATAAAATCCAACAGGATGCTTTTCTTGCCAATTTTATGCATGTTTTCTATAGAACTCTCCACCACAAACATTACAGGCCTTTGGAACCAACGGAAAAGCTTTAGTTTTGGAAATATTCACGTTTGTAACTTTTTTACTGCCAAAAACAGCGTTTCAGAGCATGATGGCACAGTTTCCTCAACTTGGCCATAAAATCAAATAGGATGCTTTTCTTGCCAATTTTATGCATGTTTTCTATAGAACTCTCCACCACACAACATTACAGGCCTTTGGAACCAACGGAAAAGCTTTAGTTTTGGAAATATTCATGTTTGTAACTTTTTTACAGCCAAAAACAGCGTTTCAGAGCATGATGGCACAGTTTCCTCAACTTGGCTATAAAATCAAATAGAATGCTTTTCTTGCCAATTTTATGCATGTTTTCTATAGAACTCTCCACCACACAACATTACAGGCCTTTGGAACCAACGGAAAAGCTTTAGTTTTGGAAATATTCATGTTTGTAACTTTTTTCATGCCAAAAAACAGCGTTTCAGAGCATGATGGCACAGTTTCCTCAACTTGGCTATAAAATCCAACAGGATGCTTTTCTTGCCAATTTTATGCATGTTTCCAATAGAACTCTCCACCACACAACATTACAAGCCTTTGGAACCAACAGAAAAGCTTTAGTTTCGAAATATTCATGTTTGTAACTTTTTTACAGCTGTTGGATATTTTATTTCTAAATCATCATAAACTTAAGTTAGTAATCTGACTCCAATTTGTGACCTTACCCAACTGCCACTCATCCAACAATATGCACGCTTATTCTGCAATAGAAAGGTATCAGGAAGCCGGGATTTTCACACACGAGTGGATTTATTCCTTCAACACACACCTGGGTCTCGGGTCCCTCTCATTATAACCCTGTACGTCTCTGTTCCCTCAGACGACGTACTCTACATCAGAGTTTCCCAGAACAATTTTAAAGTACAATCTACTGATTCACTATTGGTTCTGTGTCTCCTGCAGGTATCCTTGGCGCTCTCTCATTGGTCTCCTTTGGTCCGCCGGATGTTGGCCCGACTCCTCCCCTGCAGAATCGCGTGCTGGCTCCTCCTGGTGGTGGTTTCTTGACAGTAGTTTTTCCACCAACTGCCTCTTGAGTCCTCACTCCCCGCATCCTCCTTGCATTTAGCACCGTCTGTTCTAAAACATTCCATTCTTGCACCACATACCCTGTTTCGTTCCACCAGTCACATGCTCAGCACTTTACAGTCTCACACTTTTATACACAGGATGTAGCAACATCTAATGAACTACTTTAAGCTCAAACTCTTATATTCCTTACTCCCTCTCATGACCTCAGACGACTGAGGTCATCACTCGAACACATTTTGTTAAACACGAGTTAAAAATCAATAACTATAAGCTAAAAATCAGCAAAAAATTAAAAATTAGTAGAAAATTAAAAAGTAAAAAATTTTATTCTAGTAGAAAATCAGTAGAAAATTTCATTCCCTCCTCATGGCCTCAGGTCCCTGAGGCCACCTTCACATACTCACATCCCGGACTCCCGGAGGGCCACAGCTGTCTCCGCCTCCTGGGGGTCCTTCTGAGGGATCATCATGTACTGGCCACCCGGAGGGAGTGGCCCCAACGTGCGTTCAATTGTCTTAGTTAATGATCTGATACATGGAATACAGCAACATCCGCATAACACCATAATAGCAGCAAACACAGCGATATAAATCAGTACTGATGCAATCAAGCTTTTGTATTTGCCAAAGACGTTTAACCAGTCAGAGTACCAACTGGTGTCCACACCTGAGTGCTCCTTCATTTTGTCACCCAAGCGTTCACCTGTGTCGGTTGTTTACACTTCAGATTTAGCAGTAGTTGTTGTGTCTGTGACAGCGTCTTACCACCATCTTGCTCTGCTTCATACCATACCGTTCCATCATTGGCAGGCACAAAGTCTGGGGCCGGGCGCAACTGTGAGTAATGGTACCACTTTTGTCCTTTAGTTTCCAATCGGACGGCGTGTGAAGTTCTAGCCAGAACCCTAAACGGTCCTTTCCAGCGAGGTTCAGTCCACTTCCGGGAAAGCACCCGGAGGTAGACGTACGGAGTGATGCTGATGACGAATCCGCAACCACCATGTCTGTGACCTGCGCAGACACACTGGATACAAGTGAATGAAGGTACTTCCAGTATGCAGCGTGTGATAAATCAGAGCACACTCATGTGCCCCTTACAGGAGGTGATTAGCGATGTTCACACCATCATGCACATACGTAACATTTCGTGCCGTCAATGTCTTCATTATCCATGTTTGTCTTAGGGGTGTCAACGTAAATGGCGCCGATGCGACAAAAGCTGACACCGCATGGTCTGTTAACACCCCATGACCACATGTGCAGTTTTCTGTAGGACCTTTGCCAGGCCCGCCGCGTACCTAACGCAGTCTGCTTGTTTCTGTTCAATTCCGTCTAATGGCACACTACAATACAATAAAACTGCCCTGTTTTTCCCATGTCTTTGGTACAATGCCGCATTCACTGTCTTCTCACTAATGGCTACATCTAAATGAAACACCTTAGTGTAATCTGGGGTAGCCAAAGCTGCTGCTGATGCCAATTCCTGAATTAGTTGCACAAACAATGCATCATCCTCAGGGGTCCACTGCAATGTGGCCTTCAAATTTCGGACCCCTTGTTGTTAGACCAGGGCCCGCAGGCCTGCTGTTTTATCCACATAACATGGGCTGTAGCCACACAATCCCAAGAAAGACAGCATATCTTGCACTGTCTCTGGACGTGGGTGTCGCAAGATGGAGCTGCGGTGATTAGGGGACATAGCCAAACCGGCTGGTGTGATGACACGCCCCAGAAAAACCACAGACTTACGACGGCACTGTAACTTTTTCCTTGACACTTTGAAGCCCAGGTCAGCAAGCTTCAACAGCACTGCTCGTGTGGCTTCCACACACTGGTTGGATGTTTTGGCTGCAATGAGGAGATCGTCCACATACTGCAGGAGCACTGAGCCTTGGGGTAGTTCACATGAAAATAACAAGTCCTTCAAGACCTGATTAAAGATTCCTGGCGAATTCTTGAAGCCCTGTGGGAGTCGTTTGTACTGCAATTTCACCCCTTTGTAAGAAAATGCAAACACGTGTCGTATTGACTCAGCCAGTGGTAAAGAGAAATATGCATTCGCCAAATCAATTACCGTATACCACTGTTTCTGAGGATCCAGAGAGGACAGGATGCGATGGGGGTCAGGAACTGGCAAAACTGGAGTTATAGTTACGTCATTCACTGGCCGCAAATCGTGGGCCATCCTCCATGTCACCCCATCAGCCTTCTGGACCAGCCTCAGAGGTGTGTTCCAAGAGGACGCCGACGTTTCCAACACCCCCGCATCCCACAATCCTGCCACTGTGTCCTCCATACCTTTGTCTGCTTCCTTCGGCCATCGATATTGAGGACGGCGGACCTGAACGGACCAATCAACTTTCAATTGGATCGGTTGAACCGTATGACAAAAACCAACATCAAATGGACCCTGTGACCACAAGGTCTGTGGCATTTGATCCAGCATCGCCTGTGCAGACTCATGGTCCGTCTGTTCCCGCCCATGATGGCGATCCAGGAAGACCAATTCAAGGTCTGACTCATCTACCATTTTTGCCATTATCCTGTAACTTTTGGTTGCGGCCGAATGCCACACATCTGGAATCTCAGTCATCATCCAGTCATGTTGTTGTGTTAATCGTTTCACCATGGGCCCCAATTGGCGGGGCTCATGGCCTGGCGACACAGCCAGTGTTACATGGGGCAGACCTTCCTCACCCATTTTGAACCATTGTTCTTGCTCTGGCGACAACTGCACATTCGCTGCCACTCCCTCTGGGCCTACAAAGATGCATGGTGACTGTAGTGTCCAATCAAATCCCTCGATTTCTTCAAACGCATCTCTATATACTTCATCTGAATCCCTATGGTAATATAGAGTGCAATGCAATGGGTCCACTGGGGGGTGGTACGGTGCCAATGCCTGGATCCACGGTTTCCACAGGAGGTAAGTGGAGTAGACACCTCCCCCAAGTGGAGTCTCAGGATTCAATCTAGCCCAGTAGATCCGTGCTGTTTCAGGAACTGTGGGGAGTGGTGCCATCAACCACTGACCCCTCGGTGTCACAGGCTGGGAGCATTCCATAACCTGTTCGCCAGGTAATGTCACTGTAAGTCCCTTCTCGCCGCACAATATCTGGGCTCTCAATGCTGATAACATGTCTCTGCCCATTAAATTGATGGGTGTGTCCATTGCATGAACATATGAATGATATAGTGTCTGTCCAGTGTTTGTGATTTCCGTTTTCAATGGCCGGGTAAAGGGCAAAGTCTGAGGACGTCCCGAGAAGCCGACCAAAGTTGTAACTCAGACTTTGCCATTTTGCCCTTTACAACGCTGTACCCAAGTGTACTTGGGTACAGCGTTGTCGGCATGTTGATTGATGAATGTGTAGCTCCAGTGTCCACCAACATCTGGACCGGAGTGTCCGCCACTGTCAACTGAAGCATTGGCTCTGCCTGGCCAGTGCTTTCCGAGCTTCCCAGGCCCCCTATTCGTCCGGGCCGTACCACGGGTCAGCTTGGTAATACTGACCCCGTGGATTCGGCTGTGGCCACGGGCGGGGCTGCTGCGGTCCCCCTTGGTGTGGTGGCCCTGCTTGCTGGTTCTGCTGCTCCACCCCTGGTGGTGGTGGGTTGCCATGACAATAACGTGCCCAGTGATCAGGGGACCCGCAGTTGAAGCAAGTCCCTGGAGCGAACCCATTCCGCCCCCGACCTGGGGGGGCGCCACGACCACGCCCTCTGTATCCACCACGGAACCCTTGGCCTCGGCCCTGTCCAGCCCCCACTGGAGTTTGATACATCTGTTTTTGTTTAACCTTTTCTTGTTTTGCCTCACCATGCAACTTTGCCAACTGTAGTTTAACCAAACTAGTCACCAGAGCATCAGTTTCCTTTTTATCTTTATTTGCTTTTTTAATGTAGATGCGGCAATGGTGTATCAAATGCCTCTTAAATCTCGGTTCTGGACAGACCAAAATGTCCGGATCAATTCTCATAATCACTTGCACCTCATTTGGGAGCCCGTTCAGCATCGCCGTCCTGAACATCATCTCAGCTTCAGGGTAGCTGCCTGGGTGTTTCCCTGTGGTCTCAATCCACAGCTCCAATGCCTGAGCATAATGTTGCTCGGGAGTCACATCTTTTCCATAATTAAAAATTGTTGGCACCACATCCACTGGGGAGGGAAAGGCCGCCCTCAGCTCCCGAAACAACGCCTCCGAGATCTCAGCCAGGGGCGTTTCTCTCCCCAGCTGGCGGGTGCCAGCTGCCCCCTCAATATTCTGTAATTGAATCAAGGAACATGATCCCAAAATGGCTTGTCTAAAATCCCCAATGCTACTCCCTGTCCTGACATGGCAGCTAAGAATTTAGTAATCCAGGCTCGTGCCCCTTTATGCCAAAGGCTCATGACGGCCAGCTAGAGTCACCACTAGGGGTGCCATTGTTTGAGGCTGCTCCTGCTGTGCCGTCATTTTACCTTTACTACGCGTATTATAGCCTCGCTCCGCCCTGGCCATGCTCTCCTCACTATTGCCCAGCTTCTCTCCTTCGCTCTGAGCATCTGCCGCTGTTCACGTAACACCACCTCGTCTTCCTCATCACTTTCCATTTCCTCCTCGCGGTGATCAGCGTTGCTGGGCATTGCCTGCCCATGTTTCCGTGTCCCCGTCATCACTTCCTCTAACATCTCTCTTTCCTCACTCTGCACCCTATGTCCTTCAAACAACTTCCGCGATCCTCCTTCTTCATCAGCTTCTTACTCCCTGCACTAGTGGTGCCCCCGTCTCCTGCTAGCTCCGCCCCTGGCACCAGCACGGGCGACTCCACACTCCCCTGCTGTTTCCCGTGCACTGTCTTTCTCTCATTATTCACAGCCTGTTCAATCAACTGTATGGTCGCTGGCGCCACCCGACTTGGCTCTGATCCTCCTTCATATCTCGAATATCTGCCAACATTCTGCTTTCCTTTTTCTGTAACTGCCGCGCTAACTTCGCCATGTCCCAAGTTCAACAATTCATCCTTCTTTAATTTCAGAAACAACTTCTGACTCCGTTCTTTTTCCTTCTTAATTTTCTTACTTTCTATTCCACTAATCAACTGTGATTCCATCTTAGCGTAATGACCATTAATCTCCGACCAGACTTCAGTCCGTTCGTCTGAAGTGCTGGACCCGAGACCCCTATCACACTTCCTCTCATTCGCCATCTTGAAATCCACCCGTGCGTGTCCCAACCAATTTTTATGCAGAACAATGTTAGTTTTCACACTCACACCGTTTCCACACTAATACGTAAATGCCAGATTTTAAACCGTATCGTAACCACGAATAGTTCCAAACTATTCTAGTAGGTAAATCCCAGATTTTATACCCTACTAATGTCCACACGATTACACTTTTACGCCGTTCCTCTTATAATTTAGCGTTGCCAATGTGCAGAATTTGCACTCGGCGGCTGCTCCTAACGTGGACTTCCTTTTTTTATCCGAGTCCCAAAAACTCTTTGCAGCAGAGAAGTACCTCCTCGTAGGCGCATTGTTCCGGACGGGTCCTCCATACAGGAAGCCCTGACCCCTCCTGACGGAGTGCTTCCTCTCTCGTCCTGCTCGGCATCCTTCCCACAGTCGCCATCTGGTGGGTCTTCAGAGGTACTGCCAGCCTCGAAGCATCGCTTTTTTTTTTTTTTTCCACCGCAGGCGCGAGTGAAGACAAACACCACAGTAGGTCCTAGACGGGGCAAGGAAATCATGGCATCCGGTGGAAAGCATTCCTACGATATATACAATATTTTAAACAATGTACAAATGATGTTTAAAACCCTGGCTGTCTAAATAACTCCTGTGTTGTCGTTTTGCCGCGCAAGCACGTGTGAGTATCAGGGTTTATATATCTATAATATATATATATATATAAATTTATATTTATATACACACACATAACCAAGAAAACATGCATTGATGCATAGACCCTTTTTTACACATATATGTAATTTAGTCTGTCTCCCTGGCCTCAAGGTCTGTGATTCACTGGCCCCCAGGAAATGTCTCCGTTCGGGCCTGTAAGACAAAGAAGAGATGAGATTTCGCTTTTCCCCCTCCTACCACCCGTGCGCGTGAAGGGGCGATTTCGGGTTAGGGCTGGAATGGTGTGTGTGTGTGTGTGTGTGTGTGTGTGTGTGTGTGTGCCTGCGGACATTGACCCACCCCTGCGCCACGCCATCGCGCCCCCAGAAGCCTCGTGTCGGCCTGCGGCGCCTCCTGTACCGGGCGTCCGTCCAGTCCTCGTAATCCTCCCATTACCGCCCCATCTTCCCGTTTTCCTCGTGTTTGGCAAGCAGCGGAATGTCTTTTTATAATTTTTATAAAGGCACCTGTTGTGCCTATTATACAAAGTCTATTCTGTACAGTCCAGGTCTCGTAATAAAGTGTTCAAAAACATTTCTTGTCTTCATGAACAACCGATTTATATATACACAGTTGTTTCATAAATTTATACAAACATTACATCAGGTTTCTAACAGTGAAATCAGTCTGTGTATGTTAGCCAACGCATTCTATGTGTGCTATACGTCGACGTTTAGGCTATATGCTTAGCCTCTATCAATACGGAAGCACACTGCTAACTTTCTAAACATTGATATTGCTAATTATGTTAAACACAAATCAGGGCAGGTGGCCGGATTACGTTCCACCGACTTACATGCACCCGGTGGCTGCTACTAACGCGGACTTCCTTTTTTTGTCCGAGGCCCAAAAACCCTTTGCAGCAGAGAAGTACCTCCTCGCATGCGCATTGTTCCGGACGGGTCCTCCATACAGGAAGCCCTGACCCCTCCTGACGGAGTTCTTCCTCTCTCGTCCTGCTCGGCATCCTTCCCACAGTCGCCATCTGGTGGGTCTGCAGAGGTACTGCCAGCCTCGAAGCATCACTTTTTTTTTTTCCACCGCAGGCTCTAGTGAAGACAAACACCACAGTAGGTCCTAGACGGGGCAAGGAAATCACGGCATCCCGTGGGAAGCACTCCTACGATATATACAATATTTTAAACAATGGACAAATGATGTTTAAAACCCTGGCTGTCTAAATAACTCCTGTGTTAACGTTTTGCCGCGCAAGCACGTATGAGTCTCAGGGTTTATATATATATATATATATATATATATATATATATATATAGATATATATATATCTATATATATATATAGATATAGATATATATATATATATACACACATATATATATACACACACATAACCAAGAAAACATGCATTGACGCATAGACCCTTTTTTACTCATATATGTAATTTAGTCTGTCTCCCTGGCCTCAAGGTCTGTGATTCATTTGCCTCCAGGAGATGTCTCCGTTCGGGCCTGTAAGACAAAGAAGACATGAGATTTCGCGTTCCCCCTCGTCCCCGTGCGCGCGGAGGGGCGATTTCGGGTGAGGGCTGGAATGGTGTATGTGTGCCTGCGGACATCGACCCACCCCTGCGCCACGCCATCGCGCCCCCAGAAGCCTCGTGTAGGCCTGCGGCGCCCCCTGTTCCGGGCGTCCGCCCAGTCCTCATCATCCTCCCAATACCGCCCCATCTTCCCGTTTTCCTCGTGTTTGGCAAGCAGCGGAATGTCTTTTTATAATTTTTATAAAGGCACCTGTTGTGCCTATTATACAAAGTCTATTCTGTACAGTCCAGGTGTCCTAATAAAGTGTTCAAGAACGTTTCTTGTCTTCATGAACAACCATCGTTTTATATATACACACTTGTTTCATAAATTTATACAAACATTACATCAGGTTTCTAACAGTGAAATCAGTCTGTGTATGTTAGCCAATGCGTTCTATGTGTGCTATACGTCAACGTTTAGGCTATATGCTTAGCCTCTATCAATACGGAAGCACACTGCTAACTTTCTAAACATTGATATTGCTAATCATGTTAAACACAAATCAGGGCAGGTGTCCGGATTCCGGTCCACCGACTTCCATGCACCCGGTGGCTGCTCCTAACGCGGATTTCTTTTTTTTCATCCGAGCCCCAAAAACCCTTTGCAGCAGAGAAGTACCTCCTCGCATGCGCATTGTTCCGGACGGGTCCTCCATACAGGAAGCCCTGACCCCTCCTGACGGAGTTCTTCCTCTCTCGTCCTGCTCGGCATCCTTCCCACAGTCGCCATCTGGTGGGTCTGCAGAGGTACTGCCAGCCTCGAAGCATCACTTTTTTTTTTTTTTTCCACCGCAGGCTCTAGTGAAGACAAACACCACTGTAGGTCCTCGACAGGGCAAGGAAATCACGGCAACCCATAGGAAGCACTTCTACAATGTATACAAAATTTTAAACATTGTACAAATGATGTTTAAAACTCTGGCTGTCTAAATAACTCCTGTGTTGCCGTTTTGCCGCGCAAGCACGTATGAGTCTCAGGGTTTATATATATATATATATATATATATATATATATATATATATATATATATATATATATATATATATATTTATATATACACACATATAACCAAGAAAACATGCATTGACGCATAGACCCTTTTTTACACATATATGTAATTTAGTCTGTCTCCCTGGCCTCAAGGTCTGTGATTCATTGGCCTCCAGGAGATGTTTCCGTTCGGGCCTGAAAGACAAAGAAGACATGAGATTTCGCGTTCCCCCTCGTCCCCGTACGCGCGGAGGGGCGATTTCGGGTGAGGGCTGGAATGGTGTGTGTGTGTGCCTGCGGACATCGACCCACCCCTGCGCCACGCCATCGCGCCCCCAGAAGCCTCGTGTAGGCCTGGGGCGCCCCCTGTACCGGGCGTCCGCCCAGTCCTCATCATCCTAACAATACCGCCTCATCTTCCCGTTTTCCTCGTGTTTGGCAAGCAGCGGAATGTCTTTTTATAATTTTTATAAAGGCACCTGTTGTGCCTATTATACAAAGTCTATTCTGTACAGTCCAGGTGTCCTAATAAAGTGTTCAAGAACGTTTCTTGTCTTCATGAACAACCATCGTTTTATATATACACACTTGTTTCATAAATTTATACAAACATTACATCAGGTTTCTAACAATGAAATCAGTCTGTGTATGTTAGCCAACGCGTTCTATGTGTGCTATACGTCAACGTTTAGGCTATATGCTGAGCCTCTGTCAATACGGAAGCACACTGCGAACTTTCTAAACATTGATATTGCTAATCATGTTAAACACAAATCAGGGCAGGTGGCCAGATTCTGGTCCACCGACTTACATGCACCCGGTGGCTGCTACTAAAACGGATTTCTTTTTTTTTATATCCGAGGCCCAAAAACCCTTTGCAGCAGAGAAGTACCTCCTCGCATGCGCATTGTTCCGGACGGGTCCTCCATACAGGAAGACCTAACCCCTCCTGACGGAGTTTTTCCTCTCTCGTCCTGCTCGGCATCCTTCCCACAGTCGCCATCTGGTGGGTCTGCAGAGGTACTGCCAGCCTCGAAGCATCACTTTTTTTTTTTTTTCCACCGCAGGCTCTAGTGAAGACAAACACCACTGTAGGTCCTCGACAGGGCAAGGAAATCACGGCAACCCATAGGAAGCACTTCTACAATGTATACAAAATTTTAAACATTGTACAAATGATGTTTAAAACCCTGGCTGTCTAAATAACTCCTGTGTTGCCGTTTTGCCGCGCAAGCACGTATGAGTCTCAGGGTTTATATATATATATATATATATATATATATATATATTTATATATACACACATAAACCAAGAAAACATGCATTGACGCATAGACCCTTTTTTACACATATATGTAATTTAGTCTGTCTCCCTGGCCTCAAGGTCTGTGATTCATTGGCCTCCAGGAGATGTCTCCGTTCGGGCCTGTAAGACAAAGAAGACATGAGATTTCGCGTTCCCCCTCGTCCCCGTGCGCGCGGAGGGGCGATTTCGGGTGAGGGCTGGAATGGTGTGTGTGTGTGCCTGCGGACATCGACCCACCCCTGCGCCACGCCATCGCGCCCCCAGAAGCCTCGTGTAGGCCTGCGGCGCCCCCTGTACCGGGCGTCCGCCCAGTCCTCATCATCCTAACAATACCGCCTCATCTTCCGTTTTCCTCGTGTTTGGCAAGCAGCGGAATGTCTTTTTATAATTTTTATAAAGGCACCTGTTGTGCCTATTATACAAAGTCTATTCTGTACAGTCCAGGTGTCCTAATAAAGTGTTCAAGAACGTTTCTTGTCTTCATGAACAACCATCGTTTTATATATACACACTTGTTTCATAAATTTATACAAACATTAAATCAGGTTTCTAACAATGAAATCAGTCTGTGTATGTTAGCCAACGCGTTCTATGTGTGCTATACATCAACGTTTAGGCTATATGCTGAGCCTCTGTCAATACGGAAGCACACTGCGAACTTTCTAAACATTGATATTGCTAATCATGTTAAACACAAATCAGGGCAGGTGGCCAGATTCTGGTCCACCGACTTACATGCACCCGGTGGCTGCTACTAAAACGGATTTCTTTTTTTTATATCCGAGGCCCAAAAACCCTTTGCAGCAGAGAAGTACCTCCTCGCATGCGCATTGTTCCGGACGGGTCCTCCATACAGGAAGCCCTAACCCCTCCTGACGGAGTTTTTCCTCTCTCGTCCTGCTCGGCATCCTTCCCACAGTCGCCATCTGGTGGGTCTGCAGAGGTACTGCCAGCCTCGAAGCATCACTTTTTTTTTTTTTTTCCACCGCAGGCTCTAGTGAAGACAAACACCACAGTAGGTCCTAGACGGGGCAAGGAAATCACGGCAACCCGTAGGAAGCACTTCTACAATGTATACAAAATTTTAAACATTGTAAAAATGATGTTTAAAACCCTGGCTGTCTAAATAACTCCTGTGTTGCCGTTTTGCCGCGCAAGCACGTATGAGTCTCAGGGTTTATATATATATATATACACACACATAACCAAGAAAACATGCATTGACGCATAGACCCTTTTTTACACATATATGTAATTTAGTCTGTCTCCCTGGCCTCAAGGTCTGTGATTCATTGGCCTCCAGGAGATGTCTCCGTTCGGGCCTGTAAGACAAAGAAGACATGAGATTTCGCGTTCCCCCTCGTCCCCGTGCGTGCGGAGGGGCGATTTCGGGTGAGGGCTGGAATAGTGTGTGTGTGCCTGCGGACATCGACCCACCCCTGCGCCACGCCATCGCGCCCCCAGAAGCCTCGTGTAGGCCTGTGGCGCCCCCTGTACCGGGCGTCCGCCCAGTCCTCATCATCCTAACAATACCGCCTCATCTTCCCGTTTTCCTCGTGTTTGGCAAGCAGCGGAATGTCTTTTTATAAATTTTATAAAGGCACCTGTGGTGCCTATTATACAAAGTCTATTCTGTACAGTCCAGGTGTCCTAATAAAGTGTTCAAGAACGTTTCTTGTCTTCATGAACAACCATCGTTTTTCCATATACACACTTGTTTCATAAATTTATACAAACATTACATCAGGTTTCTAACAATGAAATCAGTCTGTGTATGTTAGCCAACGCGTTCTATGTGTGCTATACGTCAACGTTTAGGCTATATGCTGAGCCTCTGTCAATACGGAAGCACACTACGAACTTTCTAAACATTGATATTGCTAATCATGTTAAACACAAATCAGGGCAGGTGGCCAGATTCTGGTCCACCGACTTACATGCACCCGGTGGCTGCTACTAAAACGGATTTCTTTTTTTTTATATCCGAGGCCCAAAAACCCTTTGCAGCAGAGAAGTACCTCCTCGCATGCGCATTGTTCCGGACGGGTCCTCCATACAGGAAGCCCTGACCCCTCCTGACGGAGTTTTTCCTCTCTTGTCCTGCTTGGCATCCTTTCCACAGTCGCCATCTGGTGGGTCTGCAGAGGTACTGCCAGCCTCGAAGCATCACTTTTTTTTTTTTTTCCACCGCAGGCTCTAGTGAAGACAAACACCACAGTAGGTCCTAGACGGGGCAAGGAAATCACGGCAACCCGTAGGAAGCACTTCTACAATGTATACAAAATTTTAAACATTGTACAAATGATGTTTAAAACCCTGGCTGTCTAAATAACTCCTGTGTTGCCGTTTTGCCGCGCAAGCACGTATGAGTCTCAGGGTTTATATATATATATATATATATATATATATATATATTATTTATTATATATACAACACAAATGCAGCCCTATGGGGGCACAAACCAGTGCAATCTGTAGGCCGGTCCCAAGCCCGGATAAATGCAGAGGGTTGTGTCAGGAAGGGCATCCGGCGTAAAAACTGTGCCAAACAAATATGAGCGTTTATCTAAAGAATCCCATACCGGATCGGTCGTGGCCCGGGTTAACAACGCCCGCCCCCGGCACTGCTAACCTGCAGGGCGTCGGTGGAAATTCAGCTACTGTGGGTCGAAGACAAAGAAGAGGAGGAAACCGGATCCAGCGTCAGAAGAAAAAGAGGAATGCACAGAGCCTACAACTGAGTGTCGGGACTTTGAATGTTGGGACTATGACAGGAAAAGCACAGGAGTTGGTTGACATGATGATTAGGAGAAAGGTTGATATTCTGTGCATCCAAGAGAGGAGGTGGAAAGGTAGTAAGGCTAGAAGTTTGGGAGCAGGGTTTAAATTATTCTACCATGGAGTAGATGGGAAGAGAAATGGAGTAGGGGTTATTTTAAAGGAAGAGCTGGCTAAGAATGTCTTGGAGGTGAAAAGAGTATCAGATCGAGTGATGAGACTAAAATTTGAAATTGAGGGTGTTATGTATAATGTGGTTAGCGGCTATGCACCACAGGTAGGATGTGACCTAGAGTTGAAAGAGAAATTCTGGAAGGAACTAGATGAAGTAGTTCTGAGCATCCCAGACAGCGAGAGAGTTGTGATTGGTGCAGATTGTAATGGACATATTGGTAATGAAAACGGGGCGATGTGAAGAATGATGGTAAGTACGGCATCCATGAAAGGAACTTTGAAGGGCAGATGGTGGTGGACTTTGTAAAAAGGATGGAGATGGCTGTAGTGAACACTATTTCCAGAAGAGAGGAGGAACATATAGTGACCTACAAGAGCGGAGGTAGAAACACGCAGGTAGATTATATTTTGTGCAGACGATGTAATCTGAGGAGGTTACTGACTGTAAAGTAGTGGTAGGGGGGAGAGTGTAGCCTCACAGCATAGGATGGTAGTATGTAGGATTATTCTGGTGGTGGGTAGGAAGATTAAGAAGACAAAGGTAGAGCAGAGAACCATGTGGTGGAAGCTGAGAAAGGAAGAATGATGTTGGCGGCCTTCCGGAAAGAGGTGAGACAGGCTCTCGATGGACAACCGAAGCTCCCGGAAGACTGGACGACGACAGCCAAGGTGATCAGAGAGACATGCAGGAGAGGAGAGTACTTGGTGTGTCATCTGGTAGGAAAGGGGAGAAGGAGACTTGGTGGTGGAACCCCAAAATACAGGGAGTCATACAAGGAAAGAGATTAGCGAAGAAGAAGTGGGATACTGAGAGGACTGAGGTGAGGCGAAAGGAGTACATCGAGATGCGACGTAGGGCAAAGGTAGAGGTGGCAAAGGCTAAACAAGAGGCATATGAAGACATGTACACCAGGTTGGACACGAAAGAAGGAGAAAAGGATCTCTTCAGGTTGGCCAGACAGAGGGATAGAGATGGGAAGGATGTGCAGCAGGTAAGGGTGATTAAGGATAGAGATGAAAATGTGTTGACTGGTGCCGGTAGTGTACTAAATAGATGGAAAGAATACTTTGAGAAGTTGATGAATGAAGAAAATGAGAGAGAAGGAAGAGTTGAAGAGGCAAGAGTGAAGGACCAGGAAGTGGAAATGATTACTAAGGGGGAAGTCAGAAAGGCACTACAAAGGATGATGAAAAATGGAAAGGCAGTTGGTCCTGATGACATACCGGTAGAGGTATGGAAGCAATTTGAGAGATGGCTGTGGAGTTTTTGACCAACTTATTCAACAGAATACTAGCGGGCGAAAAGATGCCTGAAGAATGGAGGAAAAGTGTTCTAGTTCCCATTTTTAAAACAAAGGGGATGTTCAGAGCTGTGGGAACTATAGAGGAATAAAGTTGATGAGCCACACAATGAAGTTATGGGAAAGAGTAGTGGAGGCTAGACTCAGGACAGAAGTAAGTATCTGCGAGCAACAGTATGGTTTCATGCCTAGAAAGAGTACCACAGATGCATTATTTGCTTGAGGATGCTCGTGGAAAAGTACAGAGAAGGTCAGAAGGAGCTACATTGTGTCTTTGTGGATCTAGAGAAAGCCTATGACAGAGTACCAAGAGAGGAACTGTGGTACTGCATGCGTAAGTCTGGTGTGGCAGAGAAGTATGTTAAAATAGTACAGGACATGTATGATGGCAGCAGAACAATGGTGAGGTGTGCCTTAGGTGTGACAGAGGAATTTAAGGTGGAGGTGGGACTGCATCAGGGATCAGCTCTGAGCCCCTTCCTGTTTGCAGTGGTAATGGATAGGCTGACAGATGAGGTTAGACTGGAATCCCCTTGGACCATGATGTTCGCAGATGATATTGTCATATGCAGTGAAAGCAGGGAGCATGCAGAGGAACAATTGGAAAGATGGAGACATGCACTGGAAAGGAGAGGAATGAAGATTAGCCGAAGTAAAACAGAATATATGTGCGTGAATGAGAAAAGTAGAGGGGGAAGAGTGAGGCTACAGGGAGAAGAGATAGCGAGGGTGGACGACTTCAAATACTTGGGGTCAACAATACAGAGCAATGGAGAGTGTGGTCAGGAAGTGAAGAAACGGGTCCAAGCAGGTTGGAACAGCTGGCGAAAGGTGTCTGGTGTGTTATGTGACAGAAGAGTGCTGCTAGGATGAAGGGCAAAGTTTACAAAACAGTGGTGAGGCCGGCCATGATGTACGGATTAGAGACGGTGGCACTGAAGAAACAACAGGAATCTGAACTGGAGGTGGCAGAAATGAAGATGTTGAGGTTCTCGCTCGGAGTGACCAGGTTGGATAGGATTAGAAATGAGCTCATTCGAGGGACGGCCAAAGCTGGATGTTTTGGAGACAAGATTCGAGAGAGCGAGAGCAGACTTTGATGGTTTGGACATGTTCAGAGGCGAGAGAGTGAGTATATGGTAGAAGGATGCTGAGGATGGAGCTCCCAGGCAAAAGAGCGAGAGGAAGACCAAAGAGAAGGTTTATGGATGTGGTGAGGGAAGACATGAGGGCAGTTGGGGTTAGAGAGGAAGATGCAGGAGATAGGCTAAGATGGCAAAAGATGACACGCTGTGGCGACCCCTAACGGGACAAGCAGAAAGGAAAAGAAGAAGAAGATTTATATTTTCACACACATAACCAAGAAAACATGCATTGACGCATAGACCCTTTTTTACACATATATGTAATTTAGTCTGTCTCCCTGGCCTCAAGGTCTGTGATTCATTGGCCCCGAGGAGATGTCTCCGTTCGGGCCTGTAAGACAAAGAAGACATGAGATTTCGCGTTCCCCCTCGTCCCCGTGCGCGCGGAGGGGCGATTTCGGGTGAGGGCTGGAATGGTGTGTGTGTGCCTGCGGACATCGACCCACCCCTGCGCCACGCCATCGCGCCCCCAGAAGCCTCGTGTAGGCCTGCGGCGCCTCCTGTACTGGGCGTCCGCCCAGTCCTCATCATCCTCCCAATACCGCCCCATCTTCCCGTTTTCCTCGTGTTTGGCAAGCAGCGGAATGTCTTTTTATAATTTTTATAAAGGCACCTGTTGTGCCTATTATACAAAGTCTATTCTGTACAGTCCAGGTGTCCTAATAAAGTGTTCAAGAACGTTTCTTGTCTTCATGAACAACCATCGTTTTATATATACACACTTGTTTCATAAATTTATACAAACATTACATCAGGTTTCTAACAGTGAAATCAGTCTGTGTATGTTAGCCAATGCGTTCTATGTGTGCTATACGTCAACGTTTAGGCTATATGCTAGCCTCTATCAATACGGAAGCACACTGCTAACTTTCTAAACATTGATATTGCTAATCATGTTAAACACAAATCAGGGCAGGTGGCCGGATTCCGGTCCACCGACTCCATGCACCCGGTGGCTGCTCCTAACGCGGATTTCTTTTTTTTTCATCCGAGCCCCAAAAACCCTTTGCAGCAGAGAAGTACCTCTCGCATGCGCATTGTTTCGGACGGGTCCTCCATACAGGAAGCCCTGACCCCTCCTGACGGAGTTCTTCCTCTCTCGTCCTGCTCGGCATCCTTCCCACAGTCGCCATCTGGTGGGTCTGCAGAGGTACTGCCAGCCTCGAAGCATCACTTTTTTTTTTTTTCCACCGCAGGCTCGAGTGAAGACAAACACCACAGTAGGTCCTAGACGGGGCAAGGAAATCACGGCAACCCGTAGGAAGCACTTCTACAATGTATACAAAATTTTAAACATTGTACAAATGATGTTTAAAACCCTGGCTGTCTAAATAACTCCTGTGTTGCCGTTTTGCCGCGCAATCACGTATGAGTCTCAGGGTTTATATATATATATATTTATATATACACACACAAAACCAAGAAAACATGCATTGACGCATAGACCCTTTTTTACACATATATGTAATTTAGTCTGTCTCCCTGGCCTCAAGGTCTGTGATTCATTGGCCTCCAGGAGATGTCTCCGTTCGGGCCTGTAAGACAAAGAGGACATGAGATTTCGCGTTCCCCCTCGTCCCCGTGCGCGCGGAGGGGCAATTTCGGGTGAGGGCTGGAATGGTGTGTGTGTGTGCCTGCGGACATCGACCCACCCCTGCGCCACGCCATCGCCCCCCCAGAAGCCTCGTGTAGGCCTGTGGCGCCTCCTGTACCGGGTGTGCGCCCAGTCCTCATCATCCTCCCAATACCGCCCCATCTTCCCGTTTTCCTCGTGTTTGGCAAGCAGCGGAATGTCTTTTTATAATTTTTATAAAGGCACCTGTTGTGCCTATTATACAAAGTCTATTCTGTACAGTCCAGGTGTCCTAATAAAGTGTTCAAGAGCGTTTCTTGTCTTCATGAACAACCATCGTTTTATATATACACACTTGTTTCATAAATTTATACAAACATTACATCAGGTTTCTAACAATGAAATCAGTCTGTGTCTGTTAGCCAACGCGTTCTATGTGTGCTATACGTCAACGTTTAGGCTATATGCTGAGCCTCTGTCAATACGGAAGCACACTGCGAACTTTTAAACATGATATTGCTAATCATGTTAAACACAAATCAGACAGGTGGCCAGATTCCGGTCCACCGACTTACATGCACCCGGTGGCTGCTACTAACGCGGATTTCTTTTTTTTTATATCCGAGGCCCAAAAACCCTTTGCAGCAGAGAAGTACCTTCTCGCATGCGCATTGTTCCAGATGGGTCCTCCATACAGGAAGCCCTGACCCCTCCTGACGGAGTTTTTCCTCTCTTGTCCTGCTCGGCATCCTTCTCACATTCGCCATCTGGTGGGTCTGCAGAGGTACTGCCAGCCTCGAAGCATCACTTTTTTTTTTTTCCACTGCAGGCTCCAGTGAAGACAAACACCACGGTAGGTCCTAGACGGGGCAAGGAAATCACGGCATCCTGTGGGAAGCACTCCTACGATATATACAATATTTTAAACAATAGACAAATGATGTTTAAAACCCTGGCTGTCTAAATAACTCCTGTGTTGTCGTTTTGCCGCGCAAGCACGTATGAGTCTCAGGGTTTATTTATATATATATATATTTATATATACACACACATAACCAAGAAAACATGCATTGACGCATAGACCCTTTTTTACACATATATGTAATTTAGTCTGTCTCCCTGGCCTCAAGGTCTGTGATTCATTGGCCTCCAGGAAATGTCTCCGTTCGGGCCTATAAGACAAAGAAGACATGAGATTTCGCTTTCCCCCTCCTCCCTGTGCGCGCGGAGGGGCGATTTCGGGTTAGGGCTGGAATGGTGTGTGTGTGTGTGCCTGCGGACATCAACCCACCCTGCGCCACGCCATCGTGCCCCCAGAAGCCTCGTGTAGGCCTGTACCGGGCGTCAGCCCAGTCCTCGTCATCCTCCCAATACCGCCCCATCTTCCCGTTTTCCTCGTATTCGGCAAGCAGCGGAATGTCTTTTTATAATTTTTATAAAGCACCTGTTGGCCTATGATACAGTCTATTCTGTACAGTCCAGGTGTCCTAATCAAGTGTTCAAGATCGTTTCTTCTTCATGAACAACCTCGTTTTATATATACACACGTGTTCATAAAGTTATATAAACATTACATCAGGTTTCTAACAATGAAATCAGTCTGTGTACTGTTAGCCAACAACGTTCTATGTGTGCTATCCATCAACGTTTAGGCTATATGCTGAGCCTCTATCAATACGGAAGCACACTGCGAACTTTCTAACATTGATATTGCTAATCATGTCAAACACAAATCAGGGCAGGTGGCCAGATTCCGGTCCAACGACTTACATGGCACCCGGTGGCTGCTACTAACGCGGATTTCTTTTTTTTATATCCGGGCCAAAAACCCTTTGCAGCAGAGAAGTACCTCCTCGCATGCGCATTGTTCCGGACGGGTCCTCCATACAGGAACCCTGACCCCTCCTGACGGAGTTTTTTTCCTCTCTTGTCCTGCTTAGCATCCTTCCCACAGTCGCCATCTGGGTGGTGTCTGCTATGAGGTACTGCCAGCCTCGAAGCATCACTTTTTTTTTTTTTCCCCACGCAGGCGCGAGTGAAGACAAACACCACAGTAGGTCCCTACTAGGCGGGGCAATGAATCACGGCATCCCATAGGAAGCACTTCTACAATGTATACAAAATTTTAACATGTACAAATGATGTTTAAAACCCTGGCTGTCTAAATAACTCCTGTGTTGCCGTTTTGCCGCGCAAGCACGTTGAGTATCAGGGTTGTTTATATATATATATACACACAACAAAACCAAGAAAACATGCATTGACGCATAGACCCGTTTTTACACATACATGTAATTTAGTCTGTCTCCCATGCCTCAAGGTCTGTGATTCATTGGCCCCCAGGAGATATCTCCGTTCGGGCCTGTAAGACCAAAGAACATGAGATTTCGCGTTCCCCCTCGTCCCCGTGCGCGCGGAGGGGCGATTTCGGGTGAGGGCTGGAATGGTGTGTGTGTGTGCCTGCGGACATCGACCCACCCCTGTGCCACGCCATCGCGCTCCCAGAAGCCTCGTGTAGGCCTGCGGCGCCTCCTGTACTGGGCGTCCGCCCAGTCCTCATCATCCTCCCAATACCGCCCCATCTTCCCGTTTTCCTCGTGTTCGGCAAGCAGCGGAATGTCTTTTTATAATTTTTATAAAGGCACCTGTTGTGCCTATTATACAAAGTCTATTCTGTACAGTCCAGGTGTCCTAATAAGTGTTCAAGAACGTTTCTTGTCTTCATGAACACCATCGTTATATATATATTATATATCTATATAATACACTTGTTTCATAATTATACAAAACATTACATCAGGTTTCTAACAGTGAAATCAGTCTGTGTATGTTAGCCAATGCGTTCTATGTGTGTTATACGTCAACGTTTAGGCTATATGCTTAGCCTCTCTCAATACGGAAGTACACTGCTAACTTTCTAAACATTGATATTGCTAATCATTTTAAACACAAATCAGGGCAGGTGGCCGGATTCCGGTACACCGACTTACATGCACCCGGTGGCTGCTACTAACGCGGATTTCTTTTTTTTTTATATCAGAGGCCCAAAAACCCTTTGCAGCAGAGAAGTACCTCCTCGCATGCACATTGTTCCGGACGGGTCCTCCATACAGGAAACCCTGACCCCTCCTTCCTTTCTCGTCCTGCTCGGCATCCTTCCCACAGTCTCCATCTGGTGGGTCTGCAGGGGTACTGCCAGCCTCGAAGCATCGTTTTTTTTTTTTTTTTCACCGCAGCCACGAGTGAAGACAAACACCACAGTAGGTCCCAGACGGGGCAATGAAATCACGGCATCCCGTAGGAAGCACTTCTACAATGTATACAAAATTTTAAACATTGTACAAATGATGTTTAAAACCCTGGCTGTCTAAATAACTCCTGTGTTGCCGTTTTGCCGCGCAAGCACGTATATCAGGGTTTATATATATATATATTTATATATACACACACATAACCAAGAAAACATGCATTGACGCATAGACCCTTTTTACACATATATGTAATTTAGTCTGTCTCCCTGGCCTCAAGGTCTGTGATTCATTGGCCTCCAGGAGATGTCTCCGTTCGGGCCTGTAAGACAAAGAAGACATGAGATTTCGCGTTCCCCCTCGTCCCCGTGCGCGCGGAGGGGCGATTTCGGGTTAGGGCTGGAATGGTGTCTGTGTGTGTGTGTGTGTGCCTGCGGACATCGACCCACCCTGCGCCACGCCATCGTGCCCCCAGAAGCCTCGTGTAGGCCTGCGGCGCCTCCTGTACTGGGCGTCCGCCCAGTCCTCATCATCCTCCCAATACCGCCCCATCTTCCCATTTTCCTCGTGTTTGGCAAGCAGCGGAATGTCTTTTTATAATTTTTATAAAGGCACCTGTTGTGCCTATTATACAAAGTCTATCTGTACAGTCCAGGTGTC
>NC_084659.1:4516025-4544810 GCF_019802595.1 Syngnathoides biaculeatus | reverse complement strand
TGTCTTACGTCAGCGCACGTGGCGTGACGTCACTTCAGGAGGCGTGGTTAAGTCCCTGGACGGAGGGGTCAATTCCTGAACCTCCCGGAGACTCCCAGTTCCTTGAGAGAGATACATTTTAATTGTACAATGCACTTGTTTTTTCAACTCATTTACATAATAGTAACCTACAATATTATGACAAATGAAATTATGAGTTCGCTCCCCACCCTTCCTTGTTTTTTACAGGGTGTACAGATTCCAGAACATCGAATGGGAAGACAGCGGGCTTCCTCTGCAGGATGTGTCAAGTGTCAGTGCCGAACTCCAATCTCTGCAACTGACTGATGAAAAAATGTCAGCATTAAGTGATGCAATCAACCCCAGAGCACATCCCAATCTTTGGCTGTGAATTTACATTGCTGCAGTTCAGTTTTTGTGAAGTTTGTTTCTCCTTTAAAAGTTGCGCTTGCATGAAACCACTTCCTGGAAGGTACAATTGTCCCTTTTTTTAGAACTTCCAATTCATCTTAGATTAGAAGAATCAGAATACTGGTTAGTTTGGCTTTTGTATGATATTTCAAATGCACTACAAAGTTTGTTAACACTAACAGTGAAATGTTTCACATAAAACAAATTCAATGGCATATTTGAACTGCCATTAACTGAATCAGTGGCAGTGTAATGGCAATACCTCCTCTGACATTGTCATGTTACTTGTCTTGTGTAAACGAGTTCAACATTAAACAATATCTGAAGCACTTGTGATCTGAGAAACAGACACTTTTATTTCTCTAAATCTCAACAACACAACAGTTTCATTGTAACGCAGCTGTTTTTCAAAAAAATGTTCACAAGCATGCAATGCCTAAAAAAGCATAACATGTTTCAACAGGAAGGTTGATTCAGAGCAAACCAAAACCAGTTTGGCAAGAGGAAATACAGGCGACAAAATCATCTTTAAAAGACTTGTTGTCCTTGAAGTGACGTCATGAAATGAACCATTGATACACGTCGCATTTTTGCATTTCACGTAAACCGACCGCATCATGATTTATGTTCTGCAGTTGATCGGCCTTTTTGAGGACAAACCGCAACAAGGAGCTGAGCGGCAAAATTGATCCATGAGAATTTTCTAAGACTTCAACTTTCATGTCTTTCTGTGAATCTTCCAGTTTCTCTGTATCTCTGCTCCAAGCTGCCGGTGACGCGCAGTGCGGGATTGATTCATCCTCAGAATGCACGGGTGTCAAACTCTAGGCCCGGGGGCCAGATCTGGCCCACTGCATGATTTTACGTGGCCCGCAGAGGCAAATCATATGTATCTACTTCCATGATTTTTTTTTTGTTCAAATCCGTACCAAAATTTAAAATAGTCATGTCATAAATGATAACGTTGAGATATTACAAGCATTTTTGTTTTACCAAACAACAGTAGTTGGGAAAAACCTATTAGCCTTGATTTCTGATTCCAAAACTAGTTCATAAATTTCATGTGTAAATATGATGAGATGGTTAAGGATGTTTATGATTTCACAGCTATAATGGCCCTCTGAGGGAAACCGCTGGTACAATGTGGCCCATGACAAAAATGAGTTTGAGACCCCTGGCATAAAGGTTTAGACTTGGCTTTAGAGTACACAACATGGTGCCAAAGCGCTTCTTCCAAATGAAGCTCCTCAACTCACTCGGCACCAAGATACTCTACGGTGGAGGCTAAGCACTACTTTTGTCCATCCATCCATTTTCGTAGCCGCTTATCCTCACAAGGGTCGGGGGGGTTGCTGGAGCCTATTCCAGGTGTCAACAGGCAGGAGGCGGGACACACCCTGAACTGGTTGCCAGCCAATCGTAGGGCACATCAAGACAAACAGCCGCACTCACAATCACACCTAGGGGCAATTTAGAGTGCCCAATTAATGTTGCATGTTTTTGGGATGTGGGAGGAAATCAGAGTGCCCAGAGGAAACCCACACAGGCACGGGGAGAACATGCAAACTCCACACAGGCGAGTCCAGGATTGAACCCGGGACCTCAGAACTGTGAGGTTAAATAAAGTTCACCTGTAAATGTCACGGGTACGTTCATCCTGAAATTTCAAGCGAAAGCCGAACAACGCAAACTTTCATAACTTCTTTTTTTTCCTTTTCAGTCCAAACCAAGTGTTTTGTATTCTTACAGGAGCCGACATCTGGTCGATCTTCACATGGAAGTGAACGGTGCAATCTTAGAGCACAACAGGAGGCATCCTGAGGATCAGTACCACATTGACTTGAAAAACACTTTGAGAAAAGACCTTTATTTATAGTTGTCTGACGACTTGCCTGTTTAATAGCTGTCAGTATTTGCACTTCAATTCACTTACTATACTACTGTATTCAGATGAGCTTTTTTACATAGATGTATTTACCACGTGTGTCTACCTTGCACAGTGCAACTGAAAACATTTGTCGAGTTTCATACTTGTATTGCTACACAGTACACGACAATGATTTCCAGTCGTGCCTCTACTATTGTCTTTGTTAATAAATGAGATTCACAATGTAAAAATACTGCATATGTAGTTATTTGTGATGTTCCTGTACTTACCATGAGCATAATGATGGTTCTTTTTACGTCTTGAGCTCAAATTATTAAGATACCCTCCCTTGAAGACAGGGCAGCAGTTGAAGAGGACAATATAATTGAAGTAAAAATGATTTATAGTATTTGTAATGCAAAAATGATTGCTTTTATTAAAAGTTCAGTGTCATTCCTATAAACATTTTTAAATAGATATTGTAATGAAAACTGCATATAACATTCACTTCAATGTCAAAAGAAAAAATAAATATGAGCGGAGAGCGCGTCATCCATCCGCAAAGTTGCGGAAGTGTCATTTTGACGACATCCCAGTGGTCGCCATATTGGCTGTATCTCCTGTACGTGACGTCACCCCGGACATTCGCCATTAAAAACACGTGGTGGACCCTACTGTGGGAGATGAACACGCCCCTTCTGACACGGAAGCTCGTTTCGAAGAAGAGAACATCATGCAACCGAGTGAGTGAGTGCAATATTACCCTATTCTTTCGAGCCATATTCAGATGATATGCGATCACGGCCAAACCGCCTCCCCGTCCGATCCACTTCCGCGGCAGAGATGAGCCATCACGGCCCGGCGTCACGACGAGGCACCCCAGTCGGCACCGAGTGGCTAATCATGGCGCAGAGCCGGGCCGCTTTACAGTGTTGTTCATAGCCGCCGTCCGTGATGAACAACACTGGAGAGCCAGGCTGCTTTATGAAGAAAAGGAGAAGAAAATGGATTTCAAGACAGTGCCCCTTTAACAAAGTGGTGTTCAGTAAGCTAAACTTAAGATGTTTTTTTCTACCTTTTTTAATTTCCTGAAAAGTTTTAATTTTGATCGTTAATAATGTAAAAAGATAAAGAAAATGGATGGATGATCTCAATGCGACTTCATAGTTTGGTAGATTGCTTTTCCCACACCAGCTATGCCAGTGCTTTTTCACATTTCATGTTTCACAACCGGAGCAAGACTCATACGTCTAGACTATTGAGCCACATGAGTTTGTGTACCAGCATGGATTAATACACAAATTCCAAATTCCCCTCAGACCACTTCCATCCCCAAAATGCCTCACAAGCCTGCATGGACGGGCCATTTCCTCTGTCGCCCACCAAACACTGCTGATCGTGCTCCTTATCTCCGGCAATCAGACCTGATATCAGTTTTCTACCACATCAAATTTTTTTAGCTGTCTGATTACAAACATTTTGGAATTACACACACAGAACAAATTCAAACAAAGTTTTATTATTTCATGTTGACAAAATATTTGGTTCAACCTTTTCATTTTTCATTCATAGTACTTTCCAAGATCCACAAAAAACACAAAATTGCAAGATTCAAGATACAGTTGCCTTTTCACTTGGCCACAAGGTGGTTTTTATTTTCACGGGAACCATCAAGAAATGAACCAGTACTCCACTTGAACCAATGTCTGAAGTCCACAGTACTTCATGAAGCTTCAGCTTGCCGTCCCTACTTTCCACCGAGTCCACTCAGGAAACTCGGATTTGATTCCCCGAGTGGATTAAGAATTTGTCAGCTTCACCTTTGACTGTTTCTCATGGCAGATTTAACAATAAAATAAAATTTTCAAAAATTGGCTTGCTTAAACACAGTTTTGAATCAGGGACTGTTCACATGTGAAGCACACATGATCACCACCAAATTGCGGAAACTTCCACTCGACTCATGATTTCCAGAGCAGTACCCCACCCAGGCCAAGACCATCTGTTCCCGGGAAACAAGTGTAGGAGTCTCCTCGTTAGTATAGTGGACAGTATCTCCGCCTGTCACGCGGAAGACCGGGCTTCGATTCCCCGACGGGGAGTTGATTAATGTTAACTTTTGCTTTTCGTGGCGCTCTTCTTTTTCGGAAGCATGCCAAGCAGCCTTGTATCCAAGCAGGAACCTCCCACGTATCAGGCGAATATCACAACTCCAGTTCTACGCAACTGAAACTGTTGCTCACGTCCTGTCAATCAGCAGGACCAGCGACTCACCTCAATCGGTGGAATTACGTTTGTTAACTTGTAACTTGTTAACTGTGCTCTATCGTTCGCATCGAAGCTGCTCGGCCCAAGTTATCCTCCCACGCTAACGTTTTGCCGACGTCGAGTATACAACGAGGACCAAACATCAATCGTCGACTCAACCTTTAACTACTAGTGACAGCCATTGTGTCATGATCCTGGATTCCAGCCAGGGCTGGGCGTGGCCGTCTAATCGGAAGGGTCACACCTGCGCCTCATGACCTCCGATTAGACCCAGTACATATAGGACCCGGGGGACGACAGAGACTCTGCTAGATCGTTGCCTCTCATGCCTCGTTCCCGCACTACCGTACTCCTGACGTCTACCTCCCGTGTACCGACCAACGCCTGTCTCCCGTCCCGACCTACCCGTAAGCCTGCGCCGTTACTGATCTTGCTGCTTGTTTGGACTGACTCCCTGGTAACCGACATTGGAACGAATAAAGGCTTATTCCGCACTGCTTACCTCTCACTTGAGTCGTGCATTTGGGTCCACCCCCGAGTCTCGTCCGTGACAGAACGATCTAGCCAAGAACATGGACCCAGCCGACTCTGAAGCCATTCGCCGTGCGCTGCAAGTGCAGGGCAAACGCCTGGGTGAGCAAGAGGCTGCTCTCCAGGGTATGACTCACCAGATCCAGGAGCTCGACACCCAGCTGCAACCATGGCTAGCCTCCCAAGCTTGCGCGGCCGCTCCTGTGCCTCCCCGTGCCACCATCACTCCGCTCTCTCGACCAGAGCGGTTCTCAGGCGACTCCAGTAACGTCAAGCCCTTCCTGGCGCAGTGCGATCTCCACTTTGAGCTGCAAGCTTCCGCTTTTCCCACGGACCGCTCCCGGATCGCCTTCGTCATTTCCCACATGACAGGGAGGGCGGAGGCATGGGCCACCGCCGAGTGGAGCCGTAACTCGGAGACCTGCCGCTCATGGGCGAGCTTCGTCTGCGCGCTCACCCAGGTGTTCCAGTATGCGGCTCCGGAACGCCAGGCGGCGTCGTCACTCATGACAATTCGCCAGGGGCGTCGCCGCGTGTCCGACTACGCCATTGAGTTCCGGATTCGGGCTGCCGAGAGCCGCTGGAATGAGGAAGCCCTCCATGACGCGTTTTACGAGGGACTGTCCCCACAGATCCGTGGTCACCTCGTGGTCATGGATCTTCCGCCTTCGCTTAACTCCATCGCATTGGCCCTCAAGGTGGACCAGCGCCTCACCGTGCAGAGACAGATGGAGGGCCTGAGGGAGGAGGAGAGGGAGAGTCGCAGTCCGGTTGTTTCCGCTTCCCGGCCACCCGTGTTGTCAGCTCCACCGGAAGCCATGCAAGTGGAGGGGCTTGGCAGCTCAGCGGAGGAGCACTTACGTCGGCGACGAGAGGGACGCTGTTTTTACTGCGGGCGTTTGGGACACTTGATTGCCAGACTCGACCAGGGCATTCTGACATCAGGATCGCTACTCCGGTGAGTGTGCGGTACACCGCGACGGGGTCAGGGAGGTCCCTTCTTCACCTCACCTTGGGAACGGACTCCCGTTCATGCTCTGTGACGGCTTTCATAGATTCTGGGTCGGAAGCAAACCTGATAAATCCCCGCGTGGTCGAGGAGCTGGGGGCGGCAACCTTCCCCACGCAACGGTTTCGTCACGCCTATGCCGCCAACGGCAAGTTCCTTTGTCGGGTTACACATCGTACTCAGACGCTACGTATGAGCTTTCCGGACGCTCACTCGGAGCGAATTAGCTTTCATGTCTTCGACGCACGTAGTAGCGACATCATCTTGGGCAGTCCGTGGCTCAAAGAACATAATCCGCACATAGATTGGACCACGGGTCAGATCAAGATTTGGGGTGAGGACTGTCTCAGTCGTTGTTTCGCTGTCCGGAGAGACAGGGGTATTCAAGTCGCGCCGGTTCGGCTAACAGAACCTAATACCGCCCCGGACCTGACCGCGGTGCCTTCCTGCTACCATGACCTACGGGAGGTCTTCTCCGAATCTAAGGCAAAGTCTCTGCCGCCACATCGGTCATACGACTGCGCGATTGAACTCCTGCCAGGCACCTTTCCTACCACAGGGAAACTGTTCTCTTTAACAGGACCAGAGCATCAAGCCATGAGGGACTACATCGAGGACTCGCTGGCAGCCGGACTCATTCGCCCCTCATCTTCACCAGCCGGTGCGGGGTTTTTTTTTTTGTCAAGAAGGACTCCACGCTGCGACCCTGCATCGACTGAACGACATCACAGTCAAGAACAGGTACCCTTTGCCGCTTATCTCTACAGCATTCGAACTCCTCCAGGGAGCCCGGATCTTCACCAAGCTCGACTTGCGCAGCGCTTACCATCTGGTGCGGATTCGGGAAGGGGATGAGTGGAAGACGGCGTTCAACACCCCCACAGGGCACTATGAGTATCTTGTGATGCCCTTTGGACTGACAAACGCTCCGGCCGTCTTTCAGAACTTCATTAACGACGTGCTTTGGGAGTTCCTGGACAGGTCTGTCTTTGTTTACCTGGATGACATTCTCATCTTTTCAGCAGACCTAGCCTCTCACATTCAACAAGTCCGAGAGGTGCTCCGGCGTCTGCAGCAGCACCAATTATACGTGAATATGGATAAGTGTGAGTTCCATTAGGCATCCGTGTCCTTCCTGGGCTTCGTCCTGGCGGAGGGAGAGATACGGATAGATCCCAGGAAGGTCGACGCGGTGCTGCGGTGGCCTACCCCCACCAACAGGAGGGACGTGCAGAGGTTCTTGGGATTTGCCAATTTCTATAGGAAATTCATAAGGAACTTCAGTTCCGTGGCCGCTCCTCTGCATTCGCTCACTTCGCCAAATACCACCTTCGACTGGTCCGGGACCTGCCAGGAGGCCTTCGGCAGGCTCAAGGCAAGTTTCACTACTGCGCCTGTTCTCATTATTACGGATCCCGATAACCAGTTTGTGGTGGAGGTGGATGCATCGAATTCAGGAATCGGAGCAGTCTTGTCGCAGAGGAGTCCCAGGGATGGTAGGATTCACCCGTGCGCGTTCCTGTCTAGAAAGTTGACCCCGGCAGAGAGGAACTACGACGTGGGAGATAAGGAACTGCTGGCGGTCAAGAGCGCATTGGAGGAGTGGCGGCACTGGCTGGAGGGCTCGCAAGTACCGTTCGTTGTCTTCACGGACCATAAGAACCTTGAATACCTGAAGTCCGCGAAGAGGTTGAACGCCCGTCAGGCCAGGTGGGCTCTATTTTTCACCCGCTTCCACTTTAAGGTGTTTTACCGCCCAGGCTCCAAAAACGGCAAGCCGGATGGACTCTCGCGGATCCACGAGGGAGGGCGCACTGATTCAGACGCCGCTACTATCCTGCCAGCGGGGTGCTTCGTGTCCGGGTTCACCTGGTCGATCGAGTCGCGGGTGAAGGAGGCCCTGGAAGAGACACCGCCACCCGCGGATTGTCCGTCGGGCCGTCTTTTCGTCATCCCATCTCTGCGGGGAGACGTCGTCAACTGGGCCCATACCAACAAGACGGTCTGCCACCCGGGTATGGCGAAGACACGGTCAGTGGTCGAACAAAGGTTCTGGTGGCCTAACCTCAGCAAGGATGTAAGGGAGTTCGTCAACGCCTGCCCGGTGTGTGCTGCCAATAAAACTTCCCGCCTACGGCCCGTTGGTGAGTTGCAACCCCTGTCCATCCCCTTCTGTCCGTGGTCACACATCGCGATGGACTTCGTTACCGGCCTGCCGCCTTCACAAGGGAACACAGTGGTGCTGTCCATAGTGGACCGTTTCTCCAAGATGGTCCACTTCGTGCCGCTCCCGAAGATCCCGTCGGCCAAGCAGACAGCCCAGTTGGTATTAGACGAGGTCGTCCGTTACCACGGTCTACCCCAGGACATCGTTTCGGACAGGGGTCCGCAATTCAGCGCCCGTTTCTGGAAGGAGTTCTGCAACCTCATCGGCGCTTCAGCAAGTCGGATATCCCTCCGCTTCAACAGGTTTGGCTCCACTCCATGTCGTGCATGGCTACCCTCCGTCCCTGTTTCCTCCACTGGTCACAGACTCCGCAGTTCCGTCAGCCCTGGCCGTGGTGCGACGCTGCAAACGGACCTGGGAAGCAGCTCGGAGGACACTGCTGCGCATGAGCAGCGCCTACAAGGCCGCAGCAGACCGCAAGAGGAGGGCCGCACCAGAGCTCAGAGTGGGACAGCGAGTGTGGCTCTCTACCAAAGATCTCCCGCTGCGGACGGAATCCCGCAAACTTGCTCCCAGGTTCGTTGGCCCGTTCCCTGTTTCCATGGTTATTAACCCGGTCGCCGTCTCGTTGAAACTGCCCAGGTCGATGAGGGTGCACCCTACGTTCCACGTCAGCAGACTTCGCCCGAATCGCACGTCGTCGCTGGCTCCTCCGCTTAAGTCACCCCCGCCCCCCCGCATGGTCGACGGTGGGTTGGTGTACACCGTGCGCCGGTTGCTGTCTTCCCGCCGCAGAGGGAGGGGGGTCCAGTACCTGGTGGACTGGGAGGGATATGGCCCGGAAGAGCGCTCTTGGATCCGCTCCCTCATCAGGGACTTTCACGCGGCTCACCCTGATCCGCCTGGGCCGTCCAGAGCCGGCCGTTGAGGGGGGGGGGTACTATCATGATCCTGGATTCCAGCCAGGGCTGGGCGTGGCCGTCTAATCGGAAGGGTCACACCTGCGCCTCATGACCTCCGATTAGACCCAGTACATATAGGACCCGGATAAATGCAGAGGGTTGCGTCAGGAAGGGCATCTGGTGTAAAACTGTGCCAAACATATATGAGCTTCATCATGCGAATTCTCCAACATTTAGTTCGTGGCTCGGGCTTCCTACACCCGCACCGGGAAATGTTAATCTACAAGGCATAGGTAGAAATTCAGATCATGTAGTTTGAAGACAAAAAAGAGGAGGAAAGCAACTTAGTCAGGAAAAAGAGGAAGGGGAAGGCACAAAACCTACAGCTGTATGTAGCGACTTTGAACGTTGGGACTATGACAGGAAAAGGTTAGGAGTTAGTTGACATGATGATTAGGAGAATGGTTGATATATTGTGCAGCCAAGAGAGCAAGTGGAATGGGAGTCAGGCTTGACGTTTAGGTGCAGTGTTTAAATTATTTTATCATGGAGTTGATTAGAAGAGGAGGTACGCACGGGAAAGGAGAGGAATGAAGATTAGCCGAAGTAAAACTGAATATATGTGCGTGAATGAGAGGGGCGGAGGAGGAAGAGTGAAGCTCCAGGGAGAAGAAATAGCGAAGGTGGACGACTTCAAATACTTGGGGTCAACACTACAGAGCAATGCAGACTGTAGCAAGGAAGTGAAGAAATGGGTCCAAGCGGGGCGGAACAGTTGGCAGAAGGTGTCTGGTGTTCTATGTGACAGAAGAGTATCCGCCAAAATGAAGGGCAAAATTTATAAAACAGTGGTGAGGCCGGCCATGGCGTACGGATTAGAGACGGTGGCCCTGAAGAAACAACAGGAAGCAGAACTTGAGGGAGCAGAAATGAAGATGCTGAGGTTCTCGCTTGGAGTGAGTAGAATGGATACGATTAGAAATGAGCTCATTAGAGGGACAGCCAAAGTTGGATGTTTTGGAGACCAGGTGAGAGAGCGAGCAGATTTTGATGTTTTGGACATGTTCAGAGGCGAGAGAGTGAGTATGTTGGGAGAAGGGTGCTTAGGATGGAGCTGCCAGGCAAAAGAGCGAGAGGAAGACCAAAGAAAAGGTTGATTGGATGTTGTGAGGGAAGACTGGAAGGCATTTTGGGTTAGAGAGGGAGATGTATGAGATGGGCTTAAAAAGAGAAAGATGACACGTTGTGGCGACCCATCACTGGACAAGCCGAAAGAAAAAGATTTTGTTTTTGTGTCTCAACACAAAATCCTCTAGTGTTGTTTTGAGTTCTGTTTTTCACTTGAACTTACATTTCCAATGAAAGTCAGACCTGAACACTTGTGTCTTCTGAAAGCAAATGAAATGACTTTTTTTCTGAAATAGTTTCGTGTATTTTTTTTTTTTTTTTTTTTTGCAGTCAAACAACATGGTAGTTTCCAGTGCAGCAGTTCTCGTTTGCCCCGTCCTTCCTTCCTTGTTCCAATGTTTTTTTGCTTCCTTCCTCTTTCCCCATCATTTTAGCCTTGTCTTTCTTCCTCAATACATTCTTTGCTTACTTCCTTATTTCTTTTCTTCCTACCTTGTTTCCCAGTTTTTCCTCTCTTCATCTTTTCCCTTCCTTCCTCATTTTGTTGTGTGTTCCCTCCTGTTTTTCTTCCTTCCAACAACAGCTCCCTTACAAGAAAGCAACAAAACTACACCTGTTTCCACCCGGTCTCGAACCTGGGACCTTTCGCATGTTAGGCGAACGTGATAACCACTACACTATGTCCACTTTCACACCATTATAAAAACATGTGACTTTTGTTTACGTCACCATATTGCCAGTCAAACAAAGCATTGTTCAATGCTAAGTCCGTTGAGACGAAACAAAAATACGTCTTATAGCACGACACCCAGAGTTTGTCCGATACCGTTAAACATTTAGAAGGTGATAATAAATGAAGGTATATGGAAACATTAGAGACACTTGGCATAGAGTATCCATATATATTGCTGAAGTCGATGTTTTTGACAGTGAGACAGGTTATTCCACAGAATTGTCAATCTTGATCATCACTTGACGAAAACAAGTTCAAGAATTTGCCTGTCACAACCCAGAGACGAACTTGGCCTGTGCCAATGAAATCACCGCATCCTCACAAGTAGACGATCTGACTTGAGACAGTCCTGGATCGTTCAGCATTCTCACTGCAGCCAACAGCTTTATACGTCCAACTTTCGAGGCAGTTTCCACAAAGCTGTGATCGCGTCGTGGTTAGTTCTCTGCTTTGTTGCCACGCAATCCTTGTTCAATTCCGGGTCACAGCAGGTATAAAGCCCCTCAGTCGCCTTTTTCGATGCTGTTATCTGGCGGGTGTGGGACAGTGAAAATTGTATACATGGGTTTTCAGAAACTGCAGTTTTCAGAGGGGCTAGTGGCGCAATGGATAACGCGTCTGACTACGGATCAGAAGATTCTAGGTTCAACTCCTGGCTAGCTCGGTTGTTTATTTTGCATGTGGTTTCAAAGCCAGTTCAGAATGATGTTTTTGGTATGTTCACCTGAAATGTCTTCTTTGAAGGTTAGATCACAAATATATATATATTTTCTTGATACCTCAAGAACTCCTTTATCAACAGCATCTGCCATTTTAAAGTAATTACATAGCAGAGATGCATCAATTGAATCATGAAATATGTCTTTATGCAGCAAACGACCTCACACAGGTGCATCTGATTCAGGATAATACATGGAGTGGAGGGAGACTTTTCAGGCCGGCCTAACAGGTCTTTGAGATTCAGAATTCTAGCTGATAGACAGGTGTTCAAATACTTATTTGCCTGTATCACACAAATAAATCACATACACACGTTGAATTTTTTACAGTGGATTACAGTGTTAAAAAAATTCCATGCTAGAATTTTGAATTTATACTGTGATGGCAATGAATTACTTCCATAATTGTCTTTAGTTCATTTATTTTTGTAATTCTAAAGGGATTCATGCAACTATCAACTATAAGGACTAAAAAAATTAGCTTCACAGATTCATCCCTGCCGTGACCCGGATTCGAACTGGGGTTGCTGCGGCCACAACGCAGAGTACTCAGCACTATACGATCACGGCTGTTGAAAGCTGCCAAGGTTGTCGTTCTAAATCTGTCACCATGGCAACAAGGCTGAAACCCTGCAGGATGCTCAGCCAGCACCAGTGAAACTGAAAGATTTGATCTGCATTATCATAATCAAGTGAATCATCTCAACATTTTACTGCATTCCTAAAAATATTCATCAATATTTGATCCAGAATACCGTTCCAACCGCTTTTTGATAGTGATGAAAAGCAACTTTCATGTCACTCCCCACATCATCCTATTGTTTTATTTATATAAATAAACATTGAAACTCTAATTTATGAACAATTAGAGTCATGAGTATATTCTTCAATTAAATATTAACATTGCAATAACTGTCCTGTAACTGCAATAATGTTCATGACAAAATTTAAAAAGTATGGAAATTAAGACAAATACGTATGAATTGGGCGGCACGGTGGGTGCCGCTGTGAAATGTTGGCCTCACATTTCTGAGGACCAGGGTTCAATCCCAGCCTCGCCTGTTTGGCGTTTGCATGTTCTTCCCGTGCATGTGTAGGTTTTTCTTTCCTGGCACTCAAGTTTCCTCCCATATTCCCAAAACATGCAACATTAATTGGACACTCTAAATTGTCTCGAGGTGTGATTGTGACTGTGGCTGTTTGTCTCCATGTGCCCTGTGATTGGCTGGCACCCAGTTCAGGGTGTTCCCAGGCTCCTTTTCAGAGTATGAAGCTGCCTTGAGTGGAAATGTCTGCATATATTTTGTTGATGACTGGTGACGACCTTTCTTGCGTGAGGCTTGCAAGGATGGGATCCTTACCCTGCAGTGTTTGTGTCATTTTTAGGATGACATCCTGCTAATCCCATTCCATAAATTTGCTTGAAACAAAAAAGCACAGTAAATGTTGAGGCAACAACATTTCGGGGTATGAGCTGTTGTTCATGCGATGCAACAATATATGATACACTACCAAGTTATACAATGTGGTGTTTAGAAAGCTGATCTTAAGAAGGTGTTTTTTCCATTTAATTTCTTGAAAAGTTTTAATTTTGAAGGTGAGGGGGTTCTATCTGAGATCAATGATGTATAAAATGACCAATTACTGCCATTTCATAATATGGTACATTCCTTTTCCCAGACCAGCTATACCAATGCTTTTTCATGTTTGACTTTGTTGATCCAAAATGTCCTGATAATATAAATGTTCTTGAGCATGCATGCTTTTTGCCCAATGCTTTAGTGGTATAAATATCAATTAAGTGAATGATGGTTTGAAACAGATTGGAAGGAATCTGACATTTGGTGGTAAAATGTATTTGTGATTGTGAATAAAATGTACATCCAACAGTGAGGCTGGCTCCATTTGCTGATACGTCAAATTCATTTTCCCCATTAAAAAAAATTAAAATGTCTTTCATCCACTGGAATCCCCCAAAACAAAAAACTCTGGCAAAACAAAACAAGAAATGACCGAAGTGACAAGGCCAAAGTGAAAAATTTCAAATTTGGGCACTGTGGATGATCACAAGCAGACGGCCTCTTCACTCCACGATCAGATAGTGATGAGATTGGATCACTTTCTCCTCACTCTGATGATGTTATGATTAAAAAGTCCAAATGTGATGTCATACTGATAAAAATCAATGGAAATGTTCTGTGTGGGAAAACTTTAGCGAGTAAAAGCAAATGACTCATGAGAAAACACTGCTGAGAATCAATTTTCCTCCTCAGTTTGAAATTCTTCAAGTCATGGGCTCACAAACAAGTTTGCCAGTGAGAATCATAGTGGTCAAGAAGCTTTTATTAAATGTTAATTTTTGGGATCAAAAGTAGTAACATACCAATTGACAAAAATTGACAGAGCACCTAGATTTGAATGGCAATTTGGCGCCATGCAAATTGTTACGTCACGTGCACGAGCTCTATTCAAAAAGCCTCCAGTGGGCAAATGTTATAAATTCGTACTGGTCCCGAAATACACAAAGTTATGCATGCCTTGTTTCCCAATAATTTTGCGTCTATATGAAATGATTGATTGAACTAGACTGTAAAGAAGTCTTGACTTTTTGTGGTAAACAAAAAGGTGAAGCTGATGAAGCCCTGATCAGCTCATGGAATTTTGGGCAAAAGGTTTTTTCTGGGACTTGAAAACTGGACTTCTCAAGGTCACAAGTAATTGAAAAGCATACCACGTGAACAAGGCCCACAGAAATGAAAAAGATGATCACTTGTCATGCTGGCCACTGTTTGATAGTGGCAAAGGATTCTTGGCCGTTGACATTTCCAAAGAGAGCTTGTCGGGAATTTCAACCTCAGGACCTCTTTCAGTTCTGCTCTCCTTAAGAAGTGTTCCCCAAGAACAACAACCAACACAAAAGAGCGGATGACTTCATAAGTCATCACCAACAATGAAGCACATAACCACATAACTCAATGATCATTTGGATGACACCCTAAACAAAAATGGACCCTTTACTTACTACACAGGCTACCTTGAGAAAGACATCAAGGTGAGATTTTAGAGCACACTGAGCCACTACAGACTGCATAGCAGGGATCGCCCGGGTGTTGAAACCAGGACCTCTCACATCCAAAGCGAGAATCTTAACTCTAGACCAAAGAGCCACTTTGTCCCTTGGGGCACTCTCATCCCAAAAAGCTTTACAGCCTTGGAGGGCCGCGTCATTTCGTCTGTCACCCACCAAACACAGGTATGTAGAAGTACCTCAGCTAGCTTTCTTCGTGTTGTTGTTGTAATTTTAATTATTTTCTTGTTTAATGTGTGTTTTCTGGAAGGTTAAAATGTTTTGCGATTTGTTACGTTTTGCACTTTCAGGCGTCTGTTGTGCCGGACGCAAATTCGGCGTGTGAAACAATTTGCTGGTCCTACTAACAAACGACACATGAGCAACAATTTCAGTTCTGTAGAAGTGGTGTTGTGATATTCTTTTGATCCGCGTGAGGTCCCTGTTTGGAAACAAAACAGCTCGGCTTGCTTAGCGGGAAGAAGAGCCCGTCGAGAAGCAAAGGATAACATTAACTATCTCCCCGTCAGGGAATCGAACCCCGGTCTTGAAGTGTTATAGAGGGGGAGTGGCACTAAGGACAAACAATAACAGTCATATTATATGGACCTAGGCGATTTGATTTTCTGAGGAGTTGGTTTAGATGTTGAGATTATACATGCAGGAGTGGCCAGACTTTTTTTTTTCTTCCACAAGTTGCACTTTTTAAGCACTCTGTCGTTTTCGACCAGTGGTGGGGGGTTGTATGAACGTATAGACCATGGAACAACAAGAAATTGTCAAAGAAGAACTTTCATATGGGCTCGTCCGGGATTTGAACCTGGGATCTCTCGCACCCAAAGCAAGAATCATACCCCTAGACCAGCGGTCGGCAACCTTTGACACCGAAAGAGCCATTTGAACCCGGTTTCCACGGAAAAGAAAACACTGGGAGCCGCACATCTAAAATGAAAAAAAAAAAAAAACTTCTACTACTTTACCGCAGCATGTTTCTTATGAAATCCACGTGCTACAGAGAAAATTACATTTTATTCATTTAATGAACACATTTTGAACATTTTGAATTCTTGAAAAATAATAACAATGAATGTCTCTTTCAAATAAATTAAAAAGCTGAATTTAAATTGTCCATGTAGCAAACGAAACCAGAAAAATGCCATGACAATTAGGCATACTGGTAGGCCACTCTCGCCCGAGGTAAACGCAAATGAATCTGCCCAGGCATCATTGAATGTTCTATTTTCTTGAGATATTTTTCTTTTCTTACATTTCTCCATTGGCTTTGCCGGGCTTGAAAGTCGCTCAAAATAGACGGCGTTTCAGCGGGTATACCCGCTTCCGCAGTGTGACGTCTATTTTGAGCGACGAAAAAATAATATCAAATAATTTAATTAATATTTTAATATTTCAAGATCACAATAATCTTCAAATTTAGAACTAAAATAATATAAAAACTAACACAAATAAAACACACTTCAATTAAATACAAAAAAAAAATTTTTGTAATTTATTTTCCCAAGCCAATCAGAGCCGCATTATAAGGATGAAAGAGACGCATGAGGCTCCGGAGCCGCGGGTTGCCGACTGCTGCCCTAGACCAACGAGCCGCTAGATCCAGCACTTGATGTTTTTAGAATCATGGAATCAAACCAGGCGGTGGCAACCCATATTTCTTGAGCATTTTTTTAGCGCCATCCTCGTGGCTTGCTGGATCTTTTTCAAAAACGGATGAGATTGGAAAAAGATGGGGAGAGAAATAATTTTTGTTTTTGATATGGTTTTTGTGGAAGGACAAATATTACACAAAATTATTGTACTTCATTCCCTGCCTGACGGTGGCGGTTGAGGGCTGCAGGATGGGAAATGAGATGTGAGGTGGGGGCCCGAAGAGGTGAGGTTTGCAGCCAGACTCTGTCGAGTGCAAGAGGACCAAGAAAGAGAGAAAGAAAACATACAAACTCGGCATGTGGGTAGATGTTTGCCAAGTCTTTTCATTAATGATTTTTATTTTTTTATTTTTACACTAAATGCTCGACAATGTTTTTGATGATTTCAACTTTTCACATCGACCCAAATTAATGGGCCTGGACTAATGGTTTAGCTGGACTGCCACCATGGGGAAACCAACCAAGTAGGTTCAAGACCCCACCCAAACTCACTGCTGTTGTGTCCATGAGCAAGAACAGATACCCTGAACTGCTCCCCAGTTGCTCCAGTGTGTTCCACTAACAAGTGTGTGTGTTCATTGTGATGAGTAAAATGCAGACAACAAATGTTGTGTATATGCTTGCAGGTTCATGAAAATAAAGATGAGTCTTCTATTTCCTCATGAAGACCTGATGACTTGTGCCTCCTGGATGTGTTGGTGATGACTCTCTTTTCTCCAACCATTCATCTATCCATTTTCTTTGCCGCTTATCCTCACGAGGGTCACGGGGAGTGCTGGAGTCGATTCCAGCTGTCAACAGGCAGGAGGCAGGGTACACCCCGAACTGGTTGCCAGGCAATCACAGGGGATATTGAGACAAACAGCCACACTCACAATTACACCTTGGGCCAATTTAGAGTGGGATGCGGCAGAAAAAGCCACGCAAGCACGGGGAGAACATGCGAACTGAGTGGATGGATGTATGATTCTCCTGAGTTGCAGCCCTGATGGTGATCAAGGTCTACAAGATGCCCAGTGCAGTTGTTTCCATAGTGTAGTGGTTGTCACGTTTGCCTTACACGCAAAAGGTCCCCGGTTCGAGACCGGGTGGAAACAGGTAGTGTTTTGTTGCTTGCTTGTAAGAGAGCTGTTGTCAGAAGGAAGAAAAGAAGGAGGGAACACACAAAAAAATGAGGAAGGAAGGAAACAAGGTGGGAAGGAAGCAAAGAATGAATTGAGGAAGAAAAACAAGGATAAAATCATGTGAAAAAGGTAAGAAGGAAAAAACATTGGAACAAGGAAGGGAAGGAACAAAGAAAACAATGATTGGAGGAAGCAATGAATGAATGAAGGAGAAAAAGAAGGAAGTAAACAAGGCAGGAAGGAAGGAAGCAGAGGACAAATGAGAACTCCTGTACTGGAAACTACTATGTTGTTTGACTGCAAAAAAAAAATACGTGACACTTTTTCAGAAAAAAAATAATTTCATTCTCATTCAGAAGAAACAAGTTTTGAGGTCTGACTTTCCTTGGAAATTTAAGTTCAGGCGAAAAACAGAAATCAAAACAACACTCAAGAGGAATTAGTGTTGAGACACAAAAACAACAAAATCTTAGTGGCAATCAGCTGCCTGGACGCTCAGTTTGCTTTTCCGTTCCTTTTTCTCGGTTTCCTGGTCCTCATGCACTTGAGAGAGTCTGGCTGCAGACTTCACCTCTCAGTCCCCCCACCTCACCTCTGAAGTCCCATCCTCCCGACCCCCAACTGCCATCGTCAGGCAAAGTAGGATCATTTGAAAATTGTGTCCATTTCTGTTTCAGCGTTTAAGGAACTTAGTTGAATATTTTCTAGATAATCTTTAATTTCCAGTTTCAGAGTTAAAGCCATTCATGTACAGCACTGCGCACTTCATTTACACTCTCCTTTCATTCCCGGTTGAAGTGTTTAATTAACTACTTAAAAAGGGAAAAAAGGTAGATGATGATGATAACTCTTAATCTTAAATGAAGAAAAAAAAAAACTACTAAAATAATCTACCATTGATGTTTTCATGGCATGGAAGGAAACCAAAATGGTCGGACAAACCCCACGCAGAGATCAAGCGAACTCTTTTTCGTCTGTGGTTCTGAACCGCTGGTCCCCCGAGGAGAATATCGGCTTCTGTTGGCCGGGAAAGGGATACACTTTACTGGCATGTGAAATGTGCAATGCACTGTGGGTTTATTATTCATAATCGTTGTAGTCATGGGGTGAAAAAGTGTGCACGTGTGAAAACAAAAGTAGCTCCGGTTTTGCATTCCCGATTATGTGTATGAATGATCCATCCATTTTCTTAGCCACTTATCCCCACAACGGTCACAGGAGTGCTGGAGCCCATCCCAGCTAACACCACACAAAAGACAGCGCACACGATGAGCTGATTGCCAGTCAGTCACAGGGGACAGAATTGGCACCATCACTGAGCAGGAATCAAACCTACGCTACCCACACCAGAGTCAGGTGTGTGTGCGTGTACCATTACACTAACAATGACTTTCAGTCTCATCTGGTTTTTATTTAATTGTGTAAACGCACCTGCCCTTTACTGCATGTTTGCCCTCTGGCAGTATTATTTATTGTAAATTGAGCAACATTTCATTCATTTGTTGCTTCCTTAATGTTTGATTAGGATTACATTATTATGTTTTATATACAATGTTACATTGAGGTGTACTCTGGCGGGCTCTGATTTTTTTTTCTTTTTTCTGGGGATCTTGTAACAGGAAACAATTGAGAAACATTGCACAAGACCAACAAGCCAAAGGAGAGCTGATGGGCAGCACGGTACCGCAACTATAAATCATTTGCCTCACGGTTCTGAGGTCCAAGTTTATTTCCTGTGGAGAGATTTCATGTTCTCTCATTGTCTGTGTAGTGGTTCTGCGTTGTGCATTTTTTTGGGATGATTAATGAGACGACACGCACGTTAGCTGGTCTCAACCTGGTTTAATCTTCTCTCTGTATTATAAAAGAGACAGATTCACAGATGTTCACAGATATCTCTTCACAATTACTCTCAAACTCTTCCACTCAGCAGTCTCACAAACATCAAGAAATATATCACAAAAACAAATAAAATCTGATTTACATTGCAACAGATGAAAAGAATAGGAAAAAACTTGCATAAACTGGCATAGCTGTTTTATAAAGGAGACACATTCATGGATGTTCATAGATTTCTCTTGGGAATTACTCTCAAAACTCTGCAACATCAAGAACACGGTCAACACGCGCCTTCTGCTGACACTCATTCACACTGCACAAAACACATGGCCACCTACAAATGATGCACACGGACCTCGACGTCTCTACTTCTCCAGCGAGCAAGTTTATGTTTGAAATTAATGAAACACATTCAACACCGTGCCTCTGTGACGACACCCGCTTTGCAAACGTTTTCAACTAATTTATATTCACATTCTACAACAAAACAATGAAAACATGAAGAGAACAAAATGTGTATCTTCCACCAGGAATCTCACAAACAGGAGGAAGTATTTCTTCCTGCGACACTATAAGTGTGGCTTCAAAATAAAGCACGCAGCCTACTTTCTGTGTTTCTCAGATCTTCCAACAATTCAATGGCATTTTCCCCCAACAATAAACATTTTTAACACACAATGACGTTGAAAAGAACAAAAAAGAATAAATGACAGAGAAAGTGCTGCCTTTCAAAATAAAACTGCGCTTCCACATCGTGTTCCTATTAGAGCACACGATGATCACACCATTACATAAACTCAATAGTAGGGGATGTAATTGGCAACCAAGACAAGTCTCTGACTTGCCTGACCAGTGATTCAGTGTCAAAAAAGGTTGCACTGTATTTGTCATTCAAGTCACGAGTGGGGAATTTTCAACCATCTTTGAGGGGAGGCTTTTTTTTTGGCTCATGAGATGATCAAAACCAAAAATTCATGCAGTCTCTGAACAAAACAGCAGGAAGGGGGCATCCAGAGTTGAACTGGAGACCTCTTGATCTGCAGTCAAATGCTCTACCACTGAGCTATACCCCCACATCTTCCTGCAACCTCTTAGTTCTGTAGACAATTCAATATTCATCATTCGTTCCAGTTGTGAATTGTGTATGATTGAGATCTGTTAGGATCAAAGGATTTGTGCCTACCCTCTGCACTAGATCATTTTAGTTTAATTCCTGATTGTGAGTTTTACTTCTGACACTCACGTCTCTTGTCGATCTGCTTTAGGACCCTTCCATTGTTCTTGGTCCCTGGACTAAGCTATTGAAAAGTCACTTCTGTGGTGCAAGTCGGACCCTCAAGTTTCTTCGTTCACGATGGGGTCGTTTCCGTTACAGACGAATATTGGTGAAAGTCAAAATTATGTCAGTAGTGACCATGGTAAACACACTCAAAGTGGTGAAGACTGAGCAATGGTAACGCTTCTAAGCTATTTTCAGCAGTTGCTTCATGAATACAAAAATCAACGGTGAAATTTTGAATGACGACAAACTTGGAAGAAGTGGACATTTGGATTTTTACCCAATAACTTCAAGTTTACACCTCAGTCACAAATGAAACATTCCTGACACAAGCAGAAGTCATACAAATGCTCGAGGAGTCAGCTCCAAACCCATGTAATGTTTTTTCTAGTGGAATGGGATGTGAATTGAAAGGAGAACCTTTGATATCCATCAGAATGCCAAAGAAATGACCCTGATGCGACTTGAACACATAACCTTCTGATCTGGAGTCAGATGTGCTTCCGTTGCACCACAGAGCCATTTACAAGACATGTCTGTAGAGGTCTAAGCTCAACAGTCGGGTATATAATTGGCAATGCAAGTCACTGACATGCCCGACTGGTGAATCAGTGTCAAAAAAGTTTGCACAGAATTTGGCTTACAAGTCAGTGAGCAATTTTCTCCTATTTTTGAGGGGAGATTTTTTTTTGCACATGAGATGATCAAAACCCTGAATTCATGCAGTTTCTGAACAAAACTTTGGAGGTTCTGCATCTCTGTGCTTCATGGAGTCTTGGCTTTGTGGATGAGTTATTGGGTTCGCCATCACGCTCCCTGCCTTCAACCAAGCAAATCTGATGGTATAAGACGATACAAATTGATTCAAAGACGATCTAGAGTCGATACAAGGCACGGTCGAGACAAGATGATAAGGGACAATCTGACAATCCAGCCTTATTAAAAAAACAAAACAAAGCAATACACAACACAGAATGATGCACAAACAAATTCTAGAAAACTATATGTGAAACAAGTCTCTTCTGTATGTGAGTGTGTGTGTGTGTGTGTGCCACACACCCGTGTTGTGTTTATCAAAACGACCTGGAGGAGAGAATCTGACCACAAACTGAGCAGGGAAAAGGTTTCTCTTCAGGAAGTCTTCTCATTTCATTTGCTATTTTTTAAAACTTTTCCCTCACAGAGAAAATTTGAAGTTAGTGGGACATGTTATATCACGTTTTCACTTTTTATCATGTCGTCATCAGTGAGGAGAGTGTGACATCATGTCATCACGATCTGATACTGGAGCTGCTCATGATCCTCTACAGTCCCTCAGCTTTGCAGTTTTCCACTTTGGCCATTTGGCTCGGGCCACATTTGCTTGAAGTTGAGAGCATTTTGTTAATAAAAGATTCTCAATGGTCGAAAGACATTCATTTCTTTTAATGGGGGGAATGGATTTGATATCCTGTACAAGCAAATTGAGTCATACTTTATTTATTGCTTATTTATTTGTTATTTATTAAGATTGCTGGAATGGTGGATCAGTTGGTTAAACATTGGCCTCACAGTTCTGAGGTCCCGTGTTCAATCCCGGACCCGCCTGTGTGTAGTTTGCATGTTCTCTCCCTGCCTGCGTGGATTTTTTTTCCAAAAACATGTAATATTAATTGGACACTCTAATTTGCTCCAAGTTGTGATTGTGAGTGTGTCTGTTTGTTTCAATGTGCCCTGGGATTGGCTGGCAACCAGTTCAGGGTGTACCCCGCCTCCTGCCTGTTGAGAGCTGTAATGGGCTACAGCACTCCCCGCGACCCTTGTGAGGATAAGTGGTGAAGAAAATGAATGAATGGATGGATTTGTTAAAGATCACAAATACACTTGGCAGTCTACTACCCCAAATTTCAGTCTCATTTCAATCAATTATTTGCTCATTTGATGATGCTATCACAAAAACATTGGACAAAATCCATAATGTTGAAAGTATAGGTCTTGATGGTTCATATTTAAAAAACTTTTTTTGCTTGGATTTTTGTTTTGCTCAATATTTTTTCTTGAAATTAAAAAAAGAAAACAGCTCACTTGAGTTACCAAACACGGTTTTGTTTAATTTGGTATTATATCATACATTGCTGACATATATCATTGCACCACATGAACAACATCGAGTACCCAAAAATTATGTCAATTACTTATTTAATATGTGGAATAATCTATTTATTTGGGTGTCATCATTAAAATCATATGAACATGGTGGCCGAGTGCCACATCTTGCAGGCCTCATGCATGAAACAAAAAACTGTCAACAATCATCACCAAAATTTTCTCTGGACTCTTGACAACTTCAACCTCTGAAAGTATTACAACAATCACCACAATATTTGAGATAATATGGACCAAATAAGGGAAGAACGGTGGCGCACTTGTTGAGCGTTGGCCTTGACAGTTCCGAGGGGAGCGAGTTCAAATCCCAGCACCGGCTGTGTCAAGTCATCATGTTCTCCCCGTGCCTACGTTGGCTTTCTCCAAATTCTGCCGTTTCCTCCCATGTCCGAAAAACACTAAATTGCCCCTGCACGTGTTTGTGAGTGGTTGTTTGTGTCTATGCACCCTGTGATTGGCTGGCAACCAGTTCAGAGTGTACGCTGCCTCCTCCCTGAACATTGCTAGAATTCGCTCCAGCAATATTCCCACAACCCTTGTGAGGATAAGCAGCTCAGAAAATGGATGATCAGATATACCTTGAATGGTTACCTTGAGAAATATTTAAGTTATTAAAACTGAACTTGAATGGAATTTATTTTCACATTGTCCAGAAATTAGAGCTCTTCGTGTTACGGTGAATTTTTTCAAACGGATATTTTTTAGGGTGAATATTTATTGCACAAAAAATTTTAAGATGTTTTTTTCGTGTTGGATTTCAATGTTAAAAAAAATCCATGTTAAAAATTTGAGTTCATACTCTAATGGGTTGCCAAATTATTATCCATATTTTGTTAATATATTTTTGTAATTTTAAATACTTTCTTGTTGATTTTGTGTTTTCTGGAAGGTTAAAATGTTTCAAGATTTGTTATGTTTGACTCTTTCAGGTCACTACAGTTAAATGTAATTCAACCGAGTGAGGCGAGTTGCTGGTCCTGGTGATTGACGGTACATGAGCAACAGTTTCAGTTGTGGAGAACTGGAGTTGTGATATTCGCCTGATCCGTTTGAGGTTCCTACTTGGAAACAAGGCTGCTTGGCCTGCTTTCCAAAAAGAAAAGCCCCACGAAAAGCTAAAGTTGACAATGTTGGACTCCCCGTCGGGGAATCAAACCCCGGTGTTCCACGTGACAGGGAGAGATACTGTCCACTATACTAACGAGGAGACTCTGTACTGAACTTGTTTCCTGGTGTTTTTTTTAGACTTGTGAAAGGTCCCTGGTTCAATCCCTGGTTTCAGCATTTAGTTCAGAATTATGTGCTTTTTTTTTTGGCTCTTATGAAACATCTGGTTATGTTTTGCGGTATGTTTTGGTTTTTGACAGAGTTGCAACCAGGCAACAGTTCCTACCCTCGTGGAGCTGAAGTATCTCAGTTGGGAGAGCGTTAAACTGAAGATCTAAAGGTCCTTGGTTCAATCCCTGGTTTCAGCATTTAGTTCAGAATTATGTGCTTTTTTTTTGGCTCTTATGAAACATCTGGTTATGTTTTGCGGCATGTTTTGGTTATTCGACAGGAGTTGCAACCAGGCAACAGTTCCTACCCTCGTGGAGCTGAAATAGCTCAGTGGGGGAGCGAATAGACTGAAGAGCTAAAGATCCCTGGTTCACTCCCTGGTTTCAGCATTTATACAGAATTATTGCTTTTTTGGCTCTTATGAAACATCTGGTTTGTTTTGCGGCATGTTTTGGTTTTTAGTTGCAACAGGCAACAGTTTGTACCCTCATGGAGCTGAAATAGCTCAGTTGGGAGAGCATTAGACTGAAGATCTAAAGGCCTTGGTTCAAGCCCAGGTTTCTTCATTTAGTATAGAATTATGTGCTTTTTTTGCCTCTTATAAACATCTGGTTATGTTTTGCGGATGTTTTGGTTATTCGACAGAGTTCCAACCAGGCAACAGTTCCACCCTCATGAAGCTGAAACAGCTCAGGGGAGATTGATAGACTGAACATCCAAAGGTCCTTGGTTCATCCCTGGTTCAGCATTTACTCAGAATATGTGCTTTTTTTGGCTCTTATGAAATGTGGTTATGTTTGCGTAGTTTTGTTTTTACAGAGTTGCAACAGGCAAGTTCCACACTGGGAGCTGAAATATGTCAGTGGTAGAGCGTTAGGTTGAAGATCTAAAGGTCCAGGTTCAATCCCTGGTTTCAGCCTTTAGTAAGAAGTATGGCTTTTTTTGGCTCTTATGAAACATCTGGTTATGGGTTTTGCGGAGGTGTTTTGGTATTCGACAAGATGCAACCAGGCAACATTTCCTACCTTCATGGAGCTGAAAAAGCTTCATTGGGAGAGGTTTAGATTGAAGATCTAGGGTCCTGGTTTCAGCATTTGCAACTGAAATTACGTTGTGGTTTTTTGGCCCTTGGAAACATATGGTGATTTTTGAGGACATGGTTTGGTCTTTGACAGAGTTGCAACCAGGCAACAGGTGTATCCCATCATGGAGCTGAAATAGCTCAGTGGAGTTGCATTAGACTTGAACATGAAAAAGGTCCTTGGTTTTCAAGCCCAGGTTTCTGCATTTAGTATAAATTGTGCTTTTTTGGCACGTGTTAAATCTGTTATATTGGGCGCGGCATGTTTGGGTTCTTTGACAGAGTTCCAACCAGGCAACAGTTCCTACCCTCATGGAGCGAAACAGCTCAGTTGGGAGAGTGAGAGTGATAGACGAACATCCAAAGGCCCTGGTTCATTCCTGGTTTCAGCATTTATACAGAAGTATGTGTTTTTTTTTTTTGCACTTATTAAACATCTGGTTGTTTTGCTTCAGCCTCAGTGCAAGGGGGCCACGGTGGAGGTTCGCAGAGAGGTGGGAGTTCAATTGCAAGCTCTGTGGATGAGTATTGCTTCCGAGGTTGGTGTCTCCCAACATAAGCGGCATGTCCATGTGGCGGAGTGGAAGGCAGGAAGGTAGGAGTAGAGGGGGGTCAAAGGAACGAAGCTCTGGAGTGTGGGGAGGGCAAGAGCTGATCCTACTTCCGGCAGAGATGGGAGGCAGGGGAGCAATTCTGGGGGCTTGGGGAGTTTGGACGAAGTAACACGACAACTGCTGAGTTCATGTTCTGATCTGGCAAAGGGGGTGTGGAAAAACCTGGCTAGATTGAAGAACTGCACGGCCGGGAGCAGACAGGATCAGCAAAAGGGCGCTGTTGCACTGGGACCCCCGGGTGAGCAACTGGCACGGCTGTTCACGACATGGTTGGGCCGTGGAGTCATTCCCGGGCTTCAAGGAGTGCCGGATGAGGCTGTTGCCGAAGTCCAACGATCCGGATGAAATTGCGGGATCCAACTGGGTGGCGTTCCGTGACGATAGGATCGGTGGTTCTGAGGCTGTTTGCGAGGGTAGACGATGATGAGGCTATCGCGAGCCTGTCCTCTGAACCACGGACAACCGGTTTCCTGCTTACTCGAGTGGGTTTGCGGATAACCTGGTGATCTTGTCCGAGATCATCAGGAACTCGAGGTCTGAGGGGACTCCGCTGGCAGTTGTGTTTGTGGATTTTGCGAAGGCTTTTGATTCCATATCTCACAAGGCATATCCTGTGTTCTCTGAGAGAACGCAGTGTCGATGAACATGTTGAGTTAATCCAAACTCATATGTGGACTGCGTGACCAGGGTTTATCTTGTGTTGACAGCCAAACACAGGCAAACGTCTCAAGTTGGAGTGAAGCAAGGTGACCCAATGTCCCCACTGCTTTTCAACTTGGCCATGGATCCGCTTATCCATGGGCTCGAACAGGCCAGATCTGGGCTATAATGGGGCGATAAGTCTATCGCTACACTAGCCTTCGCTGATGATCTTGTGCTGGTGAGTGGTTCGAAGGAGGGGATGGGGAGGAGTCTGACGATGCTGGACCATTTCTGCGACTTAACGGGGTTGAAGGTTCAACCCAGGAAGTGCCACGGGTTCTATATGGAGCGAGGAGTGGTGAATGACTGTGAAGCCTGGAGGATCGGTGGAACGCCTATACACATGATTCCTCCGGGTGAATCGGTCAGTTACCGAGGAGTGCAAGTAGGACCCGTGCATGGCGTCATAACACCTGACTTAACACCACTGATCCAGAGGTGGATCCAGAATATTGCTGAGGCCACCTCTTAAGCCCTCACAGAAGCTGAGGGTTTTAAACTCATTCACCCCCCGAGGGTATTTATCAGGCAGATCTCGGTGGAGTGCCGGTTTCGGATTGATGGGATCGTCCGCTGGGCAGTGAGGCAGTGAAGCAGTGGCTCCATTGTCACCGTCCAGGTGCAATGGGTTGCTGTATTTACGATGCCGCGCCTCCTGAAGCTCGGCAGACTGATTCCAGCGATTCAAATCAGAAGAATCGCAAAAATGATCAGCTCCACCGACTACTGGACCCGCGTCCTGACATCCAGGGCAGTAACACAATCGGACTGGGCAAAGTTGTGGGTGAACACAGGCGGGAATTCGGAGGGTGTGCCTGGAAGGGGCATGGGGAACACTCTCCAGGAAGACTCGGGTGGGCCACTGGGTTGTCCAGACTGGCAAAGGGCCGAAAATGTAGTTTGGGCTTCAGGTACAAGGTGTGGGGGTTGCCCAATTACGAGGGGACAAAACCAGTAACTCGTGGCTGGCTGATCCGACGGCTGTAGGGTTCCACCAGAGATATTGGATAGCTGCCCTCTCGTTGAGGGTTGTAGATGAAAATTGTGAATGAAGTGTCCAGTGCTGTAAACAAATGGATTTAATGCTGAATTGGAATTAAAGATTATTTAAAAATATCTAATAAATTCCTGAAACACTGAAACGGAATTTTCAAATTATTCTACTTTGTTCCCTGCTTGACGGTGGCGGCTTGTAGTTGCAGGATGGGATTTGAGATGTGAGGGGGGGGGCTGAGAGGAGGCTACCCTGCAGCCAGACTTTCTTGAGTGCAAGAGGACCAGGAAATGGTGCGAATGTTCTTGTGTTACGACATGAACAAAATACAAGTGTTTTGAGTATTCGTAAATAGATTATTATTGACTTGCAAACAAAGCAGCTCCTACACACCAGATGCAACAGTATTTTCTTAGAAAAAGTGGCCAAGGACAACTCCATCAAAACCAAAGAATGTGCTACATCATCACCAAAAACTGTACCTTGTTCATTTCATCTGCTCCCCCTTCCTTTGACCTTGTGTTGTTTCTAATTAAAAAAAGAGACGTGACGAGGCTGGTTCGAACGTGTTGAGTTCTTTAACTGGCCTTTTTCTCACGTCCTCCTGATCAGAAGGAAACGACGACTTGTTGTCTGTTATTTGTGCAATTATCCAGCACAAGTAGGTGATAAAACTACAAAGTGCTCTATCATTGTTTGGTTTATCAGGGTCTAACATGCCCCTCGAACGCGACATCGTAACGAGACCCTCCGAATTTTTTTTAGAACTTGAAAAAAAACTGCACTTATCACGCCAAATTACTCAAGGATCTTACGTAGCACCGAAAAGGCGCACAGAAATGAAAGAACATGAAGCACTTGTCGATACTGGCTGTTGAAATTTGCAAGAGATTTATCGGAGAGTTCATTCCCGGGACCCCTTTGATCGTTCTTGATCTTCCTTGAGAAGGATCAACCAAGTACAAAGAACCTACAAAGAAGAGACACGACCTTAATTCTTGTCACAAAGGGCAAACAAGGGTGTTTGAAATGAAGGGAGAAATCAATGTCTCACAATTAAATCATTTGGCGGCACCAAAACAAGATCGTTTTGACTTCAACCAACAAAGAAATACTTAAATGATCCCTTTGCTGCTTACAGGGCCACTTGCAACCACTTGTAAGCAGAATTCATAATGTGGCACTAACAGATGGAATAGCTGTGCTCCAGGAGTCTGAACCGAGGACCTCTTCACACCCAAATCAAGAACCCTACTCCAG
>NC_084659.1:4494576-4515925 GCF_019802595.1 Syngnathoides biaculeatus | reverse complement strand
CCAGAAGTCAGGCTTTATGAACGTAGTTCAATTCACGAAGACGGACTCGTTAAAGGCAGAGATCATGTGAACTTTAAAAGTGATCTGCAGCCATTACAGTTCCAAACCTTGTGAAGATAATTCAAAAGTGTTTGCAGTCATGTTCCCAGACAGTGACATTGCTAAAAACTACCCCTGTGGGGAAAGGAAGACTTCGTACCTGGCTACATTTGGCATCGCTGCGCACTTCTCATCTCTACTGCCTCAAAGCCAAAAAAGCCAGAATAGAGACTGACATATCTATGCTTATTGAGAAGGCTGACAGGCTGTGTAACGAGGCAGAGAAAAGAGGAATCTGAGGTTTATCACCGAGGCCAATGCACTCAGAGGCAGAGCAAAGGACAAGAGAGCCACTTTGGCACCTCTGCAGCAACAAATAGAGGAGGCACTGGGTAGGCTCAAGGAGCTAGACTCGTAGGGGTGCTGAGACAGACATCAGTAGAAGACATTTGTGGATATAATTGCAATTGTAGTTACAATCTGTTTTCCTGTATACTGTTATGTGAAGACGTTGACAATGGTCATATCAATGAGAACTACCACAAGGGGCGACAGGTGATCACTGTCACAGGTACTGAGATACTGGAGCATTTGATGAACCAAGAACGGTTGATGGCACCATTGGGTGAGTCTTTTTTCCTTACTCTTGATTTCCCACGATGGCCCTAAATTTTTCGTGTCGGCCCTAAATTTTTTCCGTGTCGGCCCTAAATTTTTCGTGTCAGCCCCTAAGAATGCCCCTAAAAAGCCCTTAAATTTTTTTGGTCAGACTGAGTATGAACCCTGCTAGATATAGTCGGGCTTGCCTCCACACACTGCTTGGGCTCTAGTAGCAGTCCTCTTGAGAGGGGTTGGACTCTCTTTCCTTTGGAGTTACCCATGGTGAGATTTATTGCCCCCCTGGCTTGGTGCGTGTATGTTGGGGTCAATGTTCCCTCTAATTTTTTTGTCTGAGCAAACACACTAAGGCCGTGAGCGCCCCCTTTGACCACTGTGAGCAACATCAGATGTATGCAATGTGGTCAATCGGTGTCATCCATTGAAGTTACATGGCTCATTCAAAGATTCAGATTACATTCCCATCAGTACATCTATAAGAACAATTTTGTGTTTTTGCAAACTTACACTGAAAATGTGAAAAAAAAAAAAAAACATCACTGACCAAACCAGGCCAACTATGAACTATATATTTGAAAGGTCGCTTCCAACTGTGGATAAACTCTAGAAGATGAATGAATGAATGTAACCTCAAGCTTCACCAATCGGTTTCACATTTCTCTATAAAAAATGAGGCTGTCACTGTTGTCATAGCGTTTTTGTTCAACATTAAATATTTTTTTTATTTACATTATATCTTATATTTCTTTTATGAAATAATTAACTGTCAGATTATTTTAAATGTATTCCTGATTTATATGATAATTTGATTTTCATATACCATTTAAAGCGCAGCTACCATCACAAATTTGAAATAGAATATGCAGCAACTAACCCCTGCACTCAAGATTTAATTAAATGCAAGTGAAGCCTAGTGCGTAAACCACTGCCTCGACTACTCAACTCTGGGAGCGATAGCTGTGTAGTTTTACATCCAGTTTACTATTAACTGGCTGGAAATGTTACTTTTTATGTTTCTTGCCAGGACTGTTGATTTCAAAGAACTGCAGTTCACATTGAGGCTATTTGCTTATTTAATTGTTTGTATTGATTTCACTTGACTCCTTTTCTTTTGTTGTAGTTGAAAGGGTTAAAAGTGAAAAGTAAAAATGTGTTTTTAATGTCATTGTATTGAAGTTTTTTTTTTTTTTAAACCCGATTATTTGGCACGCCCTTGAGGTCACATTGTCCTTCACATCTGCCGATCTTGCCTAATAGTTGAGCCAACCTGGCATGCTAAAACAGTATGGTTAAGAAAACAATTTGTGTTGATATCAACCTTCGCCAGTTTACCTGTTGGACATTCTGCTCCATGACATTCTTTTTTTTCTACCTTTGGTCCACTGCAAAAATGAGAGCGAGAACTACAACTTCTGGAGCGTATTTGGAACCCCACTTGACCACAGAGGGCAGGACATGGACCCCAGTCTGACCATAGACTCCAAGTATCCTGAAGGTTTAGGCTGTTACCTGATAAGAAGTAGAGCTTTAGGCCAATCAAACCACAAAGTAAAAATCATAACAATGATCTATAACATTATAAGTCAACATATCTTATAATATGCAATTTGTTTAACACAGAGCAAGTTGGATATGCAGACTTGGAAAAGGCATTGTTTAAACATCAACTTCTGGAATTTTAAAACATACTGAAAATGAGAACAGACCTTTAGGACAAAGAAATCGGACTGCGTAGTTGGAACAGTTACGTTCTGAACCTTGCTCCTCATTGAGGCACCAGAAGCCCACAGTTGGGTCTCCGTGCACCCTCTCTCCAGTTTCACGGGCTGGGACCCAATCAGTTGTTCTGGCCTCCAGCGCCCAGGGAGTCTCACACACTTTGGCTCGATAGTAAAAGCGAATAGCATCCAGCTGCTCGTAGTCTCCACGGCCTCCGGGATGGTCCACATTGAACCATGTGGTCCATTCGTAGTTGTCTAAATAGTTCAGAAGCAAACATGAAAATCACATTTAGGGGAATGAAAGAGTTCAATCTATACAACATTATTGGGTATAAAACCAAAATAAGAAACTTTACCATGAGAGTGGTTCACAGAAGTGCAGGAAGCTTCGCTTCTCCATGGTCCTGAGACCATTTATTCCATTTGATTAAGTGATTGTATCTCCTCACATCATCTTTTTACCATTGTTTGTTCAAGTGTTTTACACCTCTAAAATTATATTTTTTCTGTGTGTACATATAGGAAATTATATAAGACAAGTAAAAATAATTACTAGACTTGCAAACCTAATCTTTCCAGTGACTGATGCCAAAGGCTTCACAACTTTGGTGAGAGCTCTCTGGGTAGGCTGTGCAGTTTTATGTGAAAGGGATTTTGGAAACAGCCTGTAACAGATTTCTTTGTGTGTCGGAGAAGTGAATATCAATATAATTTGTTTCTTTGACATCTACAATGTGAAAATGAACTTCCATCCATTTTCTGAGCACTATCCTCACAAGGGTTGCGAGAGATGCGGAGCTTCCAGGCTATCTTGGGCTACATCCCAAACTGGTTGCCAGCCATTGCAGGGCACAAGAAACAAACAATGATCCACTCACAGAGCACACTACGGGCAATTTAGAGTCCCAAATTAAGCATGTTTTTGCGGATGTGGGAGGGGAACCCGAGTGCCCGGGGAAAACCCACGCAGGGCACTGGGAGAACATGCAAACTCCACCACGGGGAAACCAGGATTGAACGCTTTCCTTTAGAATCTGAGGAGATGCTCTCACAAGTCAGCCATTCACGTGTCGCCTTAAATTCACTTTTAGTTGCGGTAAATTAAAAATTGTTTTTGAGGCCTTGCCCACCTGCTTAATATAAAATTGAATGCCAAAAGTAAATTTTTAGTTGGTTGGCCATAGACTGTGTGTTCTATGACTGCAAGGAAGTCCTTTTATTTCATTAAAATTATTATTAACTAATTATAATTATTATTATTATATTATTAAAATACACGCAAAGACAAGCGATTCTGTGCCTATGGAAGCTTGGCTTGGAGAAAGATTTGCCCATTTTCAAGCAGCAGTCAAAGTATGGCCACTGAAATACACACATAGCCTATCATGTCGATCCAAATGGAGGCAAAACTACAGATGTTAGCATAGATTAGTATAGCTAACCCAGGTATTAACGTGGCTTCGAGAAAACTGGCACTTACTTGAATATTGGCATAGTTGCCGAGTTGTTGGCAGAAGGTATTTCTTTGGCAATGTACAGATATGCAGGACAACGAGAAGTGCAATTTGCTTACCTCGGTGATGAAGTGCTGCATCATGAAACAAAATTATGCTTAATTTCATTTTATGGAAGTTCGTGCAGACATGGGATTTTTGTAGACATGAGTCGTCCATGGTAAAGAATTGCTTGTACTCGTCATTGTAATGCCTAGGGGTTTAAGAAGTGACTCATTGCAGAAAAAGAAATGCCTAGTAAAACCGTGTATATATCCCAGCGGATGTTAAGGGTTCTGTCACTTCACATATTCTTATTTATTGTGTATTTTGACAGAAAAAGCCATCGAGACTTTTATCAAGGACACGAGTGTGATTAAACTGTTTTGAATTGTGGAAAAAAAAGTTGAAGTTGGATTCCATTTGAAGGGGATACGATTTATTGCAAATGTCCTGAAATATTTATATAATATAAGTCTTTTAACTTAATAGAATACAGAGGGTTTTGCTTTATTTCAAGAGGACTTTGTGAAAGAACTCACCTGAGCTGAAAAAACATGAGCTCGGCCGATTCCCACGATGAAAAGGAAGAGCCTCAGTAGCATGTCACCTTCTGCCGTTAGTCTATGATGTTCAAACGTTTACTCTGCTGGTGCATGTTTAGATCTTGAAACTCAGAAAAGGATGGAGCCCAGCAGGCAAATTCACCTCTGAAAGAAAAACAGAAAGAAAAAGAATAGAAAAACATTCTGCTGCAGGAGAACAAACAGATAATATGTGGACTCCATCCCACCGTCACTGAGTGTGACTAACCCACCGCGTCTGAACGGAAGTCATGCAAGTTGAAACCACTTTTATCAGAACTTCTTGAACCACAGTGAAAACAAACACAACCGACCTCTTCTCCTTACATCCCTCAGGTCCTGGCCTATGCCAAACTCACACGCTTCTCCATTCTCTCCCGCCAACACCTACCCCGTCCACCTGTCCCTTTTCGTCTCTTTTCCACGAAACTGCCCCCGCTCATAGACCTCATCGTCCCGCTTCTAGCACCCTACTCTACCCCTTCCCTCCATCCACCCCAATTCTAAGAATTCATTGCCAGCTCGAGTCTCCTCATGTCGCCATTTCTATCTGGAAATCGCGATGTATACCCCCAATGATCTCTCTCCTTGCATGCGACTGCAAAATTACAACCCACCGCATCTGCGTCACACCAATTTTTGCTTTTAAACTTCATGGGCTCACTTTCCCACCGTTCCCTTCGTCCTTCCAACTGCGTTCATTCGAACACCCAACCCCCAACGTTAACTTTTCCCCCCCACCCCTCCGCACAACCCGCCATTCCTTGCCACTAACTTGACACCATCAGCTCCTGTACCTCCCCCTTCCCCTCCCCCTGACTCGTGTACCTCCAGTTAAATAGGAGAAAGTTCCCTGTATGTTTGTCACATATGTTTGACAGGTTGTTGTGGCCGAGTGGTTAAGGCGATGGACTTGAAATCCATTGGGGTCTCCCTGCGTAGGTTCGATTCCTACCAACAATGCAACTGTAAACCTTTAATTTGGGATCAGTTCAAGTCATGAGGTCAGTGGTGGGTTCTGGGAGAAGATTTGCCTGTTACAATGCAGTATCATAAAATACATTTTAGCATTACTGCAACTGTATATTTGCATGATAAAATACAGCAACTATAAATACAAATACTGCAGCCTCAAGGCGATAGAACACAATCCAGCGACGGTACCAGAAAAAAAATTAGAAGGAAACGCAGCAACAAGAATATGGAAGACAAGAAAAACTTTCCAAGACAATCTGACAAAACAATACAATCTATAGCAAAACACACCATTATAAAGATAATAAAACAATGTAAAGTACAAGAATACCCAGCAATAAAAGATGATACAAGCAAACCTGACGGTATAAGACGATACAAATTGATTCAAAGACGATCTAGAGTCAATACATGGCGCGATCGAGACAAGATGATCAGGAACAATCTAACAATCCGGCCTTATAAAAAAACACAATCGGTGACGTCAGTGTGACATGTTATATCACGTTTGGACTTTTTATCATGTCATCATCAGTGAGGAGAGTGTGACATCATGTCATCACTATCTGATATTGGAGCTGCTCGTACCCTAATTTTGAGATTACACCTCTACAGAAGGTTGCTGTCACTGACTCTGTGGCGCAACGGTAGCGTGTCTGACTCCAGATCAGAAGCTTGTGTGTTCAAATCACATCAGGGTCATTTCTTTGGCATTCTGATAGATATCAAAGGTTCTCCTTTAAATGCACATCCCATTCCACAGGAAAAGACATATGGGTTTGGAGCTGACTGGTCGAGCATTTTACTGACTTCTGCTTTTGTCAGGAATGTTTCATTTGTCACTGAGGTGTAAACTCGAAGTTATTTGGTGAAAATCCAAATGTCAACTTGTTCTAAGTTTGTCATCATTCAAAATTTCACCATTGATGTTTGTATTCGTGAAGGAGCTGCTGAAAATAGCCGAGAAACTTTACCATTGCTCAGTCTTCACCACTTTGAGTTTCTTTACTATGGTCACAGCTGACATAATTTTCACTTTCACCAATATTCGTCTGTAATGGAAATGACCCTATCGTGAACAAAGAAACTTGAGGGTCCGACATGCAACACAGAGGTGACTTTTCAATAGCTTTGTCCAGGGACCAAGAACAGTGGAAGGTTCCTCAAGCAGAGCTACACGAGACGTGAGTGTCAGAAGTAATACTCACAATCAGGAATTAAACTAAAATGATCTAGTGCAGCGGGTAAGCATAAATCCTTTGATCCTAACAGATCTCAGTAATACACAATTCACAACTGGAACGAAAGATGAATATTGAATTGTCTACAGAACTAAGAGGATGCAGGAAAGATGTTGGGGTATAAGCTCAGTGGTAGACCATTTGACTGCAGATCAAGAGGTCACCAGTTTGACTCTGGATGCCCCCTTCCTGCTGTTTTGTTCAGAGACTGCCTGAATTGAGGGGTTTGATCATCTCATGAGTAAAAAAAACCTCCCCTCAAAGATGGGAGAAAATTGCCCACTCCTGACTTGAATGACAAATACAGTGCAAGCTTTTTTGACACTGATTCACTGGTCGGGCAAGTCAGAGACATGTCTTGGTTGCCAATTATATACCCTCCTATTGAGTTTATGTAATGGTGTGATGTTGTTGTGCTATAATAGGAACGGGATGTGGACGTTTGTTCTGACTTCACTTTTATTTTGAAAGCCAGCACTTTCTCTGTCATTTATACATTTTTGTTCTTTTCAACATTATTGTGTGTTTAAAAATGTTCATTGTAGGGGGGAAAATGCTGTTGCATTGTTGGTGGAAGATCTGAGAAACATGGGAAGTAGGCTGCGTGCTTTATTTTGAAGCCACACTTAATGTGTGCTGGGAAGAAATACTTCCTCCTGTTTGTGAGATTCCTGGTGGAAGCTACATATTTTGTTCTCCTCCACTTGTTTTCATTGTTTTGTTGTAGAATGTGAATATCAGTTAGTTTAAAATGTTTGCAAAGTGGGTGTCGTCACAGAGGCGCGGTGTTCCATGTGTTTCATTAATTTCAAACATAAACTCGCTAGCTGGAGAAGTGAAGACATTGTCGAGGTCCGTGTGCGTCGTTGGGCGACCATGTATATTGTGCGGTGTGAATCAGTGTGACCAGAAGCTGCATGGTGACCGTGTTCTTGATCTTGCAGAGTTTTGACAGGAATTGACCCCACCGGAGAAATGGCGCAATCCGCGTCACTGACCAATCAGAGGCCAGAGATCTGCATAAACCACGCCCCTTTTTGGACTTGCAGTTTTCTCAGACAACGCTGCATGGTCCAGTATAGCTTCTGTTGACGTTTTATTGCGTATTTGGGTTCTTTAACAATAGATATGGTTAAGAGGTGTAGTCACGGACTTTGTAAAAGTGACAACAGGTATCCTGAAAGGCTAGTTGGTGGAGTTCAATTCGTACCCTTTCCAAAACCAAAGACCGAGTACGAAAAATGTCTTTGATGGATAAAACTTTGTGAAAGACCGCATGATCAATTGAATCCATCAACCGGAACAGATATGTTTGCACGAAGGTAAGCCCTATTTTTGATTTTCAATACATGTCTCATATAAATGAATTAGCAGTTCTTCGCTTGCATAACATAGCTACAAGTGAATGATTGACACACTTGATCTGTGTTGAGCGATATTTTGCGATGATCTGACTGCACAAACGTGTCCCTTGGTTCGCGCCTAATGAGCTAAGCTAAACCGGACTAGCAGTCCTAAAAGCCTTCGACGTGCACCGAGACACCAAGACTGAAGGAAGGATGTTTGAGGACACTAAAGTAGTGATTGTCGGTCGGGATTTACGTAGGTTCGGCACTAATTCAAGAATAATTATTGAGGGGAGCGCGTGACGTTACACAAAGAAAACGAGAGAAACAACTCGTAAATCAAGCCTCGCCTTCTTCTTTTCCTTCATACGGCGGTTCACAAACGTCTATACAGATACATATACAGATTCTGCACACAAATGTGATATGTAACACGAAAATAGGAAACTGTCAATGACGAATTCGTCTTTGGGTTATAATATATTATATTATGCGGCTTCTCGGTCTTCCTCTGACTCTGGAAAGATCTCGCGCTAATATCGATGGTTTCTCCGTCGATATGCATGTAAATACCATTGAAATACCGCTCGCTGAAATACTTGAAGCCCTGCTGTGTGCTTTTCAACGATATTTCCCTGTTAGCTAAGAATGCGAGTGAGAAATCGGCCGGTAAATCGGACAGTTTCGCTCTATTTTCTTGCTGCGGCGATATTTTTGCTAATTGTTTGTCTGACGTCAGCGCACGTGGTGTGACGTCACTTCAGGAGGCGTGGTTAAGAAAACTGTACGGAGGGGTCAATTGTGAAGAGAAATCTATGAACATCCGTGAATGTGTCTCCTTTATAATACAGCTTTGTGAGTTGATGCAAGTTTTTTTTAATTCTTTTCATCTGTTGCAATGTAATATATTTGCTCTTGTTTGTGAGATTCCTGAGTGTAAGAGTTTTGAGAGTAATTGTTTCCTGTTATTGAGCTCCCCAGAAAAAAAAAAAAAATAAATTGAGAACCCCCTATCCCAGAGAGCCCAGGGTACACCTCTATGTAACATTGTATATAAAACTTAATAATGTAACCATAATAAAACATTAAGGAAACAACAAAAGAAAGAAATGTTGCTCAATTTACAATAAATAATCCATGAATTGTTTGGTTTTCATTTTCACAAGGGCGGTGCTAAAAAGCTGCATGTGACACGAGAGCCATGGGTTGTCCAATCCTGGTCGAGTGGTGTGATTAGTAGGGGGCAAGTGCGTTTACACAATTAAATAAAAACCAGACGAGAAAGAAAGTCACTGATGGTGTAGTGGTACACACACCTGACTTTGGTGTGGGCAGCGTAGGTTTGATTCCTGCTCAGTGATGGTGTCAATTATGTCCCTTGTGACTGACTGGCAACCAGCTCATAGTGTCTTTTGTGTGGTGTGAGCTGGGATGGGCTCCAGCACTCCTGTGACCGTTGTGGGGATAAGTGGCTTAGAAAATGGATGGATCATTCATTCACATAACCGGGAGTCCAAAACGGGAACTGCTTTTATTTTCACACATGGACACTTTTTCCCCCCATTCAGAGTGAGAGCAAATACAAATCCTAACAATGACTCCACCGACTATGAAGAATAAACCCACAATGCATTTCACAGTTAACATGCCAGTCGTGTGTCCCTTTCCCGGGCAACGGAATCCGATATTCTCCCCAGGCGACCAGCGGTTCAGAACCACAATCAAAAAAGAGTTGGCATGATCTCCGTGTGGGTTTTCTCCGGCCACTCTGGTTTCCTTCCATGGCATGAAAACATCAGTGGTCGATTGACATGAAGAGTCATCATCATCATCATCATGATCATCATCATCATCATCATCTACCCTTCTTCCCTTTTTAAGTATTCACTGATTTATTCAAATTAAGTATTAAAACACTTCAACCAGAATGAAAGGAGAGTATAAATGAAGTATGCAGTGCTGTACCTGAATGGCTTTAATGCTGAAACCGGAAATTAAACCTTATCTTGAAGATAGTCATCTAAGTTCCTGAAACGCTGAAACAGAAATGGACACAATTTTCAAATTGTTCCCTGGCTGACGATGGCAGTTGGGGGTCTGCAGGAAGGGACTTGAGATGTGAGGTGGGGGAGCTGAGAGGTGAGGTCTGCAGCCAGACTCTCTCAAGTGCAAGAGGACCACAAAACCGAGAGAAAGGAAAGGAAAAGCAAACTGAGTGTCCAGGCAGCTTTTTGTCACTCATATTTTGTTGTTTTTGTGTCTCAACACTAATTCCTCTAGAATGTTGTTTTGATTTCTGTTTTTTGCTTGAGCTTAAATTTCCAAGGAAAGTCAGACCTGAATGAGAAAACAAGGATTTTTTTCTGAAATAGAGTTTCATGTATTTTTATTTTGCAGTCAAACAACATGGTGGTTACCAATGTAGCGGTTATCTCGTTTGCCTGGTCCTTCCTTCGTTCTTTTCTTGCTTCCTTCATTCATTCATTGGTTCCTCCAATACTTGTTTGCTTTCTTCCTTCCCTTCCTTGTTCCAATGTTTTTTGCTTCTTTCGTTCCTACCTCTTTCCCCATGATTTTATCCTTGTTTTTCTTCCTTAATATATTCTTTGCTTCCTTCCTTATTTCTTTCCTACCTTGTTTCCCTGTTTTTCCTCTCTTCATAATTTCCTGTTCCCTTCCTTCCTCATTTTGTTGTGTGTTTCCTCCTTTTTTTCTTCCTTCCGACAACAGCTCCCTTATAATAAAACAACAGAACTACACCTGTTTCCTCCCGGTCTCGAACCGGGGACCTTTTGCGTGTTAGGCGAACGTGATAACCACTACACTATGAAAAGATATAAAACCACATGATTTTTGTTGATGTCGCCATTATTGCCGGTCAAAGCATTGTTCAATCCTTCGTACATTGAGACGAAAACATAAATACATCTTATCGTGCGACACCCAGAGTATGTCTGATACCGTTAAACATTTAGAAGGTGACAATAAACGTACATGGAAAAATTTGAGACACTTGGCATAGAGGATCCATATGTAATGCTGAAGTGAATGTTTTTGCCAATTAAACAGGTTAATGCACAGAATTGTCAAGCTTGATCATAACTTGACGAAACAAGTTTGGCAATTTGTCTGTCACGACCCGGAGACGAACTTGGCCTGTGCCAATGAAAGCACCACATCCTGACCACGAGACGATCTGACTCGGCATTCCCTAAACGGGTCAGTCCTGGATCGTTAAGCATTCTCACTGCACCCAAGAGCTTTTTACAGCCTACTTCGTAGCAGTTTGCACAAAGCTGTGATCGCGTAGTCATGGTAGTTTTAATGCTGTTATTTTGCCAATGTGGGACACTGAAAATTGTACACATGGGTTTGCAGAAGGTGCAGGTTTTGTGTAGGGCTAGTGGTGCAATAGCTAACGTGTCTGACCATGGATCAGAAGATTCTAAATTCAACTCCTGGCTAGCTTGGTGTGTTTTCTGCATGTGATATAAAAACCAGTTCAAAATGATGTTTTTGGTATGTTCGCCTAAAGTGTTTTCTTTAAAGGTTGGATCAAAAATATTTTTATATTTTTCTTGATACCTCAAGAACTCCTTTATTAACGACATCTGCAATTTTAAAGTAATTATGTAGAGATGCATCAAGTGAATCATGAAATATGATGCAGAAAGCACATTCTGCTATTTGCATCCAGTGCATGACTGTCTTCATCTTTTTCCGGCGCTGTGATATCACACAAACCGAACATCCTGTTCATTAATTGTTATGTGCTATTGTTGATGCTGTTCTTCCTGTCCTTGCCCTTATTTGCTGTCGTATGATTTAACAAGATCACATTAGTTTATCACAGGGGTGTCCAACTCATTTTGTCACGGGCCACACTGCAGTTATGGTTTCCTCAGAGGGCCGTTATGAAACTATAAAAATCTTTAATCGTCTCATCATATTTACACATAAACTTTATGAACTTGTTTTGGAATTAGATAAAGGGTCATGGGTTTTTCAACTATTTTTTTTCAGCATAAAAATGCTTGTAATATCTCAATATCATTGATGATATGACCATTTGAAATTTTGATCCAGATTTTAACAAGAATTATGGAATTTGGCAAACCTAATTTGCCTTTGCGGGCCATGCAAAATCATGTGGTGGGCCAGATCTGACGCCCGGTCCTTGAGTTTGACACTTTTTGGTGTGGTATTTGGTTTTACAAATGGTTCAGGCAGCGGCAAACGATTATTATTATTTTTTTAGGCAGGCTTTCCAAGTGAAGAAGGAATACCACCGGCAGATAGTGAAAGTCACTCAACAGGGGAAGAAACGTGCTCAGTTATGCGTGCCTTGCAAGCGTTCCAAACTCTGTGCCGATTACTTTGAAGCCTCATGTTTTGCAACAGCATTGGATACACAATTGTAGTTAGCCAGAGGCTGAAAGAATATATAGATAGATAGATAGATAGATAGATAGATAGATAGATAGATAGATAGATAGATAGATAGATAGATAGATAGATAGATAGATAGATAGATAGATAGATAGATAGATAGATAGATAGATAGATAGATAAGAAGAAAATAAGTATTTCAACACCCTGGTATATTGCAAGTTCTAACACTGAGAAATCACGGCGTGATCTAAAATGTTCATCGTCATACCATGTCCACTGTGAGAGAGATCATCTCATAAGAAAAATCCAGAAATCACAATGTATGATTTTTTCAACAATTTATTTGTGTGATACAGCTGCAAATAAGTATTTGAACACCTGAGAAAACCAATGTCAATATTTGGTACAGTAGTCTTTGTTTGCAATTACAGAGGTCAAACGTTTCCTGTAGTTGTTCACCAGGTTTCCACACACTGCAGGGGGGATTTTGGCCCACTCCTCCACACAGATCTTCTCTAAATCAGACAGATTTCTGGGCTGTCACTGAGAAACACAGAGTTTCAGCTCCCTCCAAAGATTTTCTATTGGGTTTAGGTCTGGACACTGGGTCGGCCACGTCAGAACCTTGATATGCTTCTTATGGAGCCACTCCTTGGTTTTCCTGACTGTGTGCTTTGGGTTATTGTCATGTTGAAAAACCCAGCCAAGACCCATCTTCAATGCTCTAAGTGAGGGAAAGAGGTTGCTCCCCAAAATCTCACAATACATGGCCGCGGTCATCCTCTCCTTAATACAGTGCAGTCTACCTGATAGAAAATAGCAAATTCTACCTGATAGACAGGTGTTCAAATACTTATTTGCCTGTATCACACAAAGAAATCATTAAAAAATCCTACATTGTGATCTCTCTCACAGTGGACATGCACCTACGCTAAAAATTTCCGACCCCTCCATGATTTCTTGGTGGGAGCACTGGCAATATAGCAGGGTTTTGAAATACTTATTTTCTCCGCTGTATAATGTATATATATGTACATACATACACACGTTGAATTTTTTACATTGGATTTCAGTGTTGAAAAAATTCCATGCTAGAATTTCAAATTCGTACTGTGATGGCAATTAATTACTTCCATCATTGTGTTTGGTCCGTTCATTTTTGTAATGCTAAAGAGATTCATGCAAATATCAACCATTTGGACTAAAAAAATTAACTTAACCAAACTGCCGTGACCCGGATTCGAACCGGGGTTGCTGCGGCCACAACGCAGAGTACTAACCACTATACGATCACAGCTGTTGAAACTCCGCAAGGTTGTTTTTCTAAATCTGTCACCAGTCTGGCAACAAGGCTGAAAACCTGCAGGATGCTGAGCCAGCACCAGTGAAACTGCATTTTTGTGTCAATCAAGTGAATCATCTCAACATTTTATTGCATTCATAAAAATCTTCCGATATATTTGATCCAGGATACAAGTCCAACCGCTTCTATGCTCGAATCTTGGATAGTGATGAAAAGCAACATTCATGTAACTCCCCACATTATCATATTGTTTTATTTCATCAATATACATTGAAACTCTAATTTATCAACAATTAGAGTAATGAGTATATTCTTCAATTAAATATTAACACTGCAATAACTGTCCTCGACCTGCAATATTGTTATGTGACAAAATATAAAAAATATGGAAATTCAGACAAAGATGTTTACATTGGAGGCGGCATCGTGGATCAGCTGGTAAAGTGTTGGCCTCACAGTTCTGAGGTCCCGTATTCCACCCCGGACCCGCCTGTCTGGAGTTTGCTTGTTCTCCTCTGACTGTGGCTGTTTGTCTCAGTGTGTCCTGCAATTGGCTGGCAACCAGTTCAGCCTCCTGCCCAGTGACAGCTGGGATATGCTCCAGCACTCGCCATGACGCTTGTGAGGATAAGTGGCTCAATAAATGGATGGATGGAAGGACTAAAAGCTTTCCCACACAGAAATTTTCCATTGTTTGTTGTCAGTGTGACATGTCAAATCCGCTTCAGACGTTTTACCATCTCTTCGTCAGTGAAGAGGTTAAGAGAGATGTGACATCATGTCGTCACTCATTGTGGAGTTCAGAGGCCGTCCGCTGGTGATCCTCCACAGTGCCCCAGATTTGCAGATTTTTTCACATATTTCTAGGTCCACATTTGCGTGAAGTTGAGAGCATTTTGTTCGTGGAAGCTTCCCACTGCTTGAAAGACATTAATTTCTTTTTAATGGGGAAAATGCCTTTAATATACTGGACACGCAAATAGAGTCATAATCACTGGTTTTACAAGAGTCATTTATGAAAGATCACAAATACATTTGACAGTTTACAACCCCATATTCCAGTCAATCATTTGCTTATTTGTTATTGACATCACTAAAACATTGGACAAAATGCATACAGTGTTGAAAGTATGGGTCTTCATGCTTTGTACTTTATTTTTTTGTTGTTTTGTGTTTTGGGTCAAGAACTTATCTGGACATTTAAAAAGAAAACAACTTATGTTGAGTTTTCAAACTCGGCTTTGTTCAAATTGGCATGAGAGTATATCATACATGGCTGTCATCTGTCATTGCACCACCTGAACAACACCTTGTACCCAAAAAACATGTCAATCACTTATTTAGTATGTGGAAAAATCAATTTATTTGGGTGTCATCATTAAAATCACAAAAACACGGCAGGCGAGTGCCACATCTTCTCAGGCCTCATGCATGCACCCAAAAACTGTCCACAATCATCAACAAAATTAATGCAGACATCTCAACTCTTGGCAACTTCAACTCCTGAAAATATTACAACAATCTGACGGATATTTCAGATTATATGGATCAAATAAAATCAGCTGCAGTTTCAGAACATGAAATCCTCATCGTGGGTCATCCGATGCTATGACAGCCAGGCAAAGTATTTCTGTCACAAAACGACATCGACAGAAAGGTCTTTGTGATCTATATAGTCCATACACACACACACACACAGAAAATTTGTGGTGCAGTCAATTAAAAATTTAACTGAGTTTTGTGGAAATGAATCTGCTAGAATTACTGTTTTACCTTTTTGAATTAGTGAAGACATGTTTGTCTTCTTTTCTCTATGAGGCATTTCACTGTTCTTTTTATTTTTATCTTTTTAAGTAAGTGCTCCAACAGATTTCTCTATCACTATTTTCACTGCAAACTACCCCCCCTAAAAAAAGTGAATCATATAACTTTCAATATGCAAGAAATTACACCAAAGAAAACATAAACGTTAAATGACAAAAAGTCATTGGCTCCTCTTGATGTGACAGACTGACATATCTAAAATATAACTCGGACAAAATCTGTCTGAAAAGCAAAAATTTCATCACTATTGGATTCCAAAATTACATCTATCTTGCTAGCCCCCCCACAACCCTTCATTCATGATTACAGATTAATTGAATAAGTGTCTATATAGGCCTTTTAAAGTATAAACATTTGCCTACGGGAGACAAAGATAAAATACATGAACAAGAAGATACAATAATAGTTGGTCCACAAAGTAAAAGAATGTATATTTTTGTGAGTCAGTTACATATCAGGGGCGTCCCACGTTGAGGATTCACAACATTCGGTCCAAATTCAGCAAGATCTAAATCTTGAAGCCCAATTGTGCCCTCCGCCAACGTCGGAAGAAGGGACCTGAGATGTATTACCTATGATCCTCTATGGCAGAAATATATCAAGCGACAGCCACCCACTCGAGAGGACCGTCAAAGAGAAGGGACCATATGCATTTTCCAAATTGCTTATCCTCAACAAGGTTCACAGTTGTGCCAGAGCCTTCCCCAGCTAACATTGGGCAAAAGGCACAAGAGACTGTGAACTGGTTGCCAGAGAGTTCCAGGGAACATTGCAAAACCACCAATGAGTAGGAATAGAACCCATACTCCCTACATGAAACATAGGTATGTGTACCACTACACCATCAGAGAGCGGAAGTGAAGGGGCTGTCTTATGGCATCAGCTTTGTCTGATTGTGATTCATTGTGCATTTTCATGTATTGAAAGAGCTTCTCTTTCTGGGAAATAAGCCTACAAGTCTCTTCATTAGTGTCATAGACAATATCTGTGCCTGTCCTACGGAAGACTGGAGTTCGAGTCCCTGACGGGGAGTTAAATCAGGTTGACTTTTGCTTTTCATGGGGTTCTTCTTTGCGGAAAGCAAGCAGAGCAGCTTTGTTTCCAAACACGGACTTCACACATCTTTGGCAAATATCACAACTACTGTCCTACACAACTTACATTGTTGCTTTCGTGATGTCTGTCTGCACGACCAGCAAACCACCTCGTTAGCTCGCATTGCTCATGTGTTCAGGTGCAGTTACTCGTGGGCAGGTGTGCAAAACAAAACAAATTGCGAAACACTGAAACATTCTTGGGCAGCACGATGGTGCAACTCGTGAAACTGTTGGCATCACAGTTCTTGGGACCGAGGTTCAAAGTCAGAGCAGCCGTTATATTCGCTTAATAGGTGTGAGGTTCCTGCTTGGAAACAAGGTTGCTCGGCTTGCTTTCCGCAAAGAAGAGCCCCACGAAAAGCAAAAGGTAGCATTATTTAACTCCCCGTCAGGGAATGAAACCCTGGTCTTCCTCATGACAGGTGGAGATACTGTCCACGATACTAATGAGATGACCCTTAGTCTCCCTATCCTGCCAAACGGAAGCCAATATTCTCACGGGATGACCAGCGGCTCAGAACAGACAAAAAAAGAGTTGGCATGTTCTCCCCGCGAATTTTTAATCCGCCCACTCCGGTTTCCTTCCATGTCATGAAAACATCAATGGTAGATCGAGAGAAGCCATCATCATCATAATCATCATATTTAAATATTCACTGATTTATAAATAATAGATTGAAACACTTCAACCGGAAATGAAAATTGTAAATGAAGTGTCCAGTGCTGTACACAAATGGATTTAATGCTGAAACCGGAAATTGAAGATTATTTTAAAAATATTCAACTAAGTTCCTTCAATGCTGAAACAGAAACGGACGCAATTTTCAAAGTATTGTACTTCCTTCCCTGCCTGATGGTTGCGGTCTGCAGGATGGGACTCAACTTCACCTTTGACTGAAGCTGTTTCTCATGGCAGATTTAACAATAAAATTAATTTTTCAAAAATTGGCTTGCTTAAACACAGTTTTGAACCAGGGACTATTCACATGTGAAGCACACATGATCACCACCTCGACTCATGATTTCCAGAGCAGCACCCCAGCCAGGCAAAGACCAGCTGTTTCCGGGAAACATGTGTAGGAGTCTCCTCGTTAGTATAGTGGACAGTATCTCTGCCTATCATGCGGCAGACCGGGGTTCGATTCCCAGACGGGGAGTTACACAATGTCACCTTTTGCTTTATTAATGTTAACTCTTGCTTTTTGTGGCGCTCTTCTTTTTCGGAAGCATGCCAAGCAGCCTTGTATCCAACAGTTGGTCTGGTGTTCTATGTGACAGAAGAGTATCCGTCAGGATGAAGGGCAAAATTTATAAAACAGTGGTGAGGCCAGCCATGGCGTACGGATTCGAGACGGTGGCCCCGAAGAAAAAACAGGAAGCAGAACTTGAGGTAGCAGAAATGAAGATGCTGAGGTTCTCGCTTTGTGTGAGTAGAATGGATACGATTAGAAATGAGCTCATTAGAGGGACAGCCAAAGTTGGATGTTTTGGAGACCAGGTGAGAGAGAGAGAGAGGCAGATTGATGCTTTGGACATGTTCAGAGGTGAGAGAGTGAGTATGTGGTTGGTAGAAGGGTGCTTAGGATGGAGCTGCCAGGCAAAAGAGTGAGAGGAAGACCACTAGAATAGGTTGATGGGGTTGATGGGATGTTGTGAGGGAAGACATGAAGGCATTTGGGTTAGAGAGGGAGATGTATGAGATGGGCTTTTAAATGGAGAAAGATGACACGTTGTGGCGACCAATCACTGGACAAACTGAAAGAAAAAGAAGATTTTGTTTTTGTTGCTCAAACACTAATTCCTCTAGTGTTGTTTTGAGTTCTGTTTTTCACTTGAACGTACATTTCCAATGAAAGTCAGACCTGAACACTTTTCTTTTGCAGTCAAAACAACATGTAGTTTCCAGTGCAGCACTTATCTCGTTTGCCCCGTCCTTCCTTCGTTCCTCTAATCCTTGTTTGCTTTCTCCTTCCTTCTTTCTTCCCTTCCTTGTTCCAGTATTTTTGCCTCTTCCTTCCAACCTTTTTCCCATCATTTATCCTTGTTTTCTCCTCAATTCATCTCTTTGCTTCCTTATCTTTGCTTCCCTGTTTTTCCTCTCTTTGTCATTTGCTGTTCCGTTCCTTCGTCATTTTAATGTGTTCCTTCCTTCTTTTCTTCCATCCAACAACAGCTCTCTACGAGCAAGCAACACAAAAGACTGCCTGTTTCCACCCGGTCTCGAACCAGGGACCTCTTGCGTGTAAGGCAAACGTGATAACCACTACACTATGGACAACACCCTGCGCTGGACATTGAACTAACTTCACGCCGCATGAAATCATGTGACTTTTGTTTACGTCACCCTATTGCCAGTAAAACAAAGCATTTGTTCAATGCTAAGTCCGTTGAGACGAAACAAAAATATTGTCTTATAGCAACGACACCAAGAGTTTGTCCAAGACCGTTAAACATTTAGAAGGTGATTATAAACTACAGGTACCTGGAAAACATTAGAGACACTGCGTAGAGGATCCATATATAATACTGAAGTCGATGTTTTTGCCAAATAAAACAGGTTAATCCACAGAATTGTCATCTTGATCATCACTAAACAAGAGAATTTAGGAATTTACCTGTCAAGAGCCGGAAGACGAACTTGCCCGTGCCAATGAAATCACCGCATCCTCACAACTAGACAATCTGACTTGGCATTCCCTAGATTGGGTCAGTCCTGGATTGTTAAGCATTCTCACTACAGCCAACAGCTTTTTAAGACAACTTTCGTGGCAGTTTCCACAAAGCTTTGATCACGTAGTGGTTAGTGCTCTGCGTTTGTTGCCACGCAATCCTTGTTCAATTCCAGGTCACAGCAGGTAATCAAGCACCTCAGTCGCCTTTTTCGATGCTGTGTTATTTGGCGGGTGGGGAAAGGGGTAAAGGGGACTTAACAGGTTTTCGATGATGGGTTTGTGTCGGCTGTTCTCCCTTTCTGCCACTCATTCTGGTTTCACTTGTGGCGAGCTACTTCTCTTCTCCAGTTCCCGTCCCCCTCTGACCTTCCTTCACCCCCTGTGGACTGCCACTTCACCACTTTTCCTAGGTACCCTTTTAATTGTCCTCTTTTCCTTGCGCCATGATACAGTCATTATTCATAGAAACGTCATTACTGCGTTTTGGTTTGCACAGCAAAACAGCCAGGGAAAGTGGACCCAATGGGCTGATACATTCATGCTATGAAAGACAATTACAAAAGTGCATATTAGGTTTGGGGCGAGTCAGTGATTGTACCACATTAAGTCCAGCGATTTTTTGTTCTTCAAAGTATTTGCTAGTAGCAGCAGGTACTTCATGACAGAAACACCTCAACAGTGATTTGGGTTAAATGATTATATAATTCTAAACGCACTGAGCACTTGATTGCGTTTGCTGTCATGAAATTGTCCTATTTACTGCTGCTACTACGATTACTACTAAGAATAATCATAATAAAATTTGCCCAGAAACATAGAATTTCTCTACTGTTCTCTAGCTACTATTGCTATAAAACTAAGCCAAATATAATATTTTTTTTGGCGAATTTTTATTATTAGTATTAGTAGTAGTAATAGTAGGAGCGCAATGGTAGTACAGCACCTTTGCGTGACAGCACAACACAACTCAAAGTGCCAGCCAGCATTTAATGCGTTGAGGGATGTTATAATCATATAGCCATGTTTTGTAATGCGCCGATAATGAATATGATTTTCTTTCAGCCACCGCAGTCGAGGTAAAAGAGAGGGGACTTTGCAGGGACCAATCAAATGGCTTGGGGCTGGGCGCGGTTTTTCCCCTGATCATATTGGGAAAAGAAACAACTCGCCGACCGGGATATGTTGCATCACCATGACTATTCCTCTCCTCTTCCTCATCTATCCTCCTCCTCCTCCCCCGTACCCCTCCTCTCTCCTGCCCCTCCTGGAGAGCGCACCGACTTGTCAATTCAATCTTAATTTCTGCCGTGCTTCAGTACATTCTGGAACACACTTATCTTCAAAATAATTTCTTCCACTCCCTCAATTATTCAGACTTTTGGCAGAAGAAAACCACTGTCATTCTCCACACCATATTCAGAAAACGTGGACATGCTTCACAAATTAGACTTGATTTCCAGGGTACCGCAGTATGTCCAATCTTAATTTGTTATGTAAATTGTTGCCCCTTGTGCTTTTACCCGCCTGCTTTCAATCAAAAGCAGTTTTTCCTTCCCCTTGATTCATTTATACATTGGGACAAACAGACTCAATGACAGACCAACGATGAAGAGGACGAGCGACTGAGTAATTTCTAAATGACTGGGCATATAATGGTATGTGTGTGTCCGCCTGGCAATCGTTCAGCTCCCCCCACCTCCCCCTTAGCAACAGTTTGCCATGCCCCACAATCCCCCAAAAGGGGCAAGTGAGAAAGTGAACACTCCCATGTTTGAAGTGGATTCTCTATCACCTATTACGGTAACCATTGCGGTTATGTTTTTTGCCAAATGACGCCAGACTTGTCAAGACAGAGAGGTCTCAACTATTTCACGCAGTGATATGTTCATGGAATATTAAGATTTTGGACGGAAAAGCAGGACGCAATGTGAGCCTTCGCTAACATGTTTGCGATCTAGCTAAAAGGTTTGCGCCTCAAAACTTTAGTGTTTTGAACATCCCAACAGGATTATAAAATAGTGGAATCCGTTACAGAGCATGCTAA